>NC_133787.1:37857738-37894051 GCF_003597395.2 Chelonoidis abingdonii | reverse complement strand
TGGGGCACCTGGCATTGACCACTGTTGGAAGACAGGATACTGGGCTAGACGGACCTTTGGTCTGACCCAATATGGCTGTTCTTATAAAAATTTAAATATAAAATTTGCTACTGAAATTCATTAGAATCCCAGTAGCAAAGAGAAGATTGTACTGTTTTCGCTCAGTATATATGGCTAGAAAATACTGGATACTGTGGCAATCAATTGTAAATCTTGCAAGATTTTTGCACCATTTATATCTTTTTTTTAAGCACAGCAAAGCACTTTCCTACCTCTCCTAACCACGTCAAAGTGCTTAGGGAGGTTGGGTAGGTGCAAAGGAAGTACTTGCGTTTAAGATTTGCCACTTCCAAATTGAGTTACAATAATTCCGGGTGTGCTCTGCAACTCAAGAGGCCAAACAAGAAGCTACAATCAAATGCTGAATACAATTTTGGTCAAACCATATTATGGATGAATAATAATACTTAGTACCTACAATGCTCTACAACTTCAATGTGCTTTACAAACAATTAAACTGGAATCACAACACCTTTGTATTATTTCTGTCTTATAGACAATGAAATGGAGGCAGTAAGATTAAACCCTATGTTTTCAGATGTACCTGGGCATATATAGATTAGTGCACGTGCAAACCCCACAGTTTGCACTAGAAAAGACTGGGGACTGTGCGTTTTCATACTATGGAAACTTTAGGCCTTTGTGACTTGCCCAACACTTATAAAAAGAAATTGCTACAGAATTCTTCAACAGTAGCCTCAAACATTGCATTAATTCTCCTGTGGTGTTTTGAGCCAATATTACTGGTACTTTTTAAAATGTTAGGGTTAGGTCATACAGTGAGTCAGAGGCAGATACAAGATTAGAATTCAGGAGTTTTGGCTTTCTGTTCAATCCATTATACTGTGCATTATACTGCCCATATAAGGAATGGACTACCTAGAACCGCAGACTTCAGGCTCAGGAAGAGAGAGAGAGACTAATTTTCCTTTAGATCATTAAACTGAGCTTCGGTGAGTTGACTGTGTCTCTGTTTGGACCCTGTTGGGATCCATCAAGATGCAAGGTGCTATATAATTGTCATTTTCCAGCTACATGGAAGGAAACACACTATAATGTTTTAGGAAAAGCAGCAGCAGCAGGAATACAGGAATTGCACTTTGTTTTTGCCATGTAATATTCTTGTACATACTTCTTAGTTAAATACACCAGGAACAGTGCTGTATATGTTTTTCCATAACCCACTCTGCAATCCAGCATTTTCTGAGCACTGCAGAAACTGCAGAAATTGGGTAAAAAAAATCTAATTTGCAAGTTTGAATCTGTGAACCGTGTATATCCCAGATAATAAGTATTTTTCTTCAACCTTGTTGAATCTTCATTCTGTTTCTTAAAGTACTCATAACTACACCTGGTTGGAAATTTTCCAACGGAACATTTTTCTGTTGAAAAATGCCAATCTGTCACAAGCTAAAAATTCCACAGGAACATGTCAATTTTGACAAAATGCTTCCAGGTTCCCAGCTCCACTGCAACCTTCCAGGAGGGCTGCCAAGGAACTGGGAGCCCTAGCAGCCGCAGGGAGATCAGACTGGAATTTTTGAAAAAATTGTGTTTATTTTTTCTCAAAACTTATTTTTTTAAACTTCTGTTGTACAAGAAATTTGCATTTCCAACTTTTTGCTCCAAATTGGATTCCCCCCCTCCACAAAATGCATAACTTCTCATAGGACAGAAATTCCAGCTCTTGCTCAGCTCTACTCATAACGAAATGCTTCTTGAAGTGCTGCAGAGGATTTGCAGTCTACTCTCTGGTTCTGCAAGTGTTAGAATTCTAAAAGTTTCTCGTGTTTCTCAAACTACTCATGCATTCATGATAAAAACAGTTTGGAGAAAACATTCAAACACAGAACAAATAAAGGAAGAAATGGTCTTACACATTTTTCTCATTGGGTTGTGTCCTTGGTTTTCTATTAAAGTTGTTCCAAGAAAGAAATGATTCACACTCCAACTTAAAATGCTGAGAAATTTATGGGGTCTTCCATACTCATACTGAGTGCTCCAATAAGCCTGAAAGCAATGGGAATTAAAAGCCACAGTAACAACAAGAACATGAATCCAATGCTTCCCAGCATCACTGAGAGAACATGTCAGATGCTTGTGACCACGAACTTGTCTTTTGTTTACTCTGTTGTGAAATACTGTATGTTCTGATCAGTTCTGTGTCTTAAATAGGTTTAATGAATAAAATCTGCTAGAGAGATAATTTGTTGGAAAAGAATGTTGTGAGTGGCGGGTATTAGATTTAGGAAGGCAATTTCCTATAAAGATGTATCTCTGATATAAAACACCATAATAATGAGATACAAGATAATGATTATTTGAAGTTACTCTAACAACAATCTGGGAACTTTAGCTCTACATACAAACAAAACAGAAACTAAGAATTTTCACTTAAAGAATCATCCCCTTTACAGATTCTTTCAAGAAAGATAAAAGTAGATGAAAATGGCAGGGACCCAGAGATAAGCATTGTCTTCTAGGAAACAGGACATAAAAGAGGTTTCATTCAAAGGGTAAAGTGGCAAAACAATGTAGCTTGTTCTGCACACCTGGAAGAGTTATGTCTTCCGAATTAAAAGATCAGCTCAAAAAGAAAATTAAGAGAACTAGTACGGTCTTGCCTTGTTTGGCAGTCAGCATTTATTTCTTCCTGGCTATAAAACAATCATAAATATAAACCCTAATTATTGGTGCCTTCTTTCTGATGTTAGTTATAGTCGTGTTTTTAAAGCTATCTTTACGGCTGGTACAATATAATAAAAATGTGGTTTTCTTATGCAAGAATATGTTATGGGTTGATTAATTTGAGCGAGTAGAATCCTGACATGTTTATGTTCTCATAAAATGCGAAGATTTTAAGTTCTTATTTTGTTACCAAGGAAGGAGGAGTCCAAACGTATGGCACTAAACTTTCATTTTTTAAAGACTACAAACTGATGAGGAAAACGGTCAGAAATATGCAATCAAATCAAGATGACATGAGTACTGAATCAATGAAACAACAAACAGGAAATGAAAACACAGAAAAACTGGACACTACATTGCATTTTCTGATCTTTAATAATACGTGCAGGTCTTTCAAATGTCACAATTTTTGCATGAAATTATGATTTGGGACCATATTATGGTGTTGTGCCGGCATCTCTGGTCCTGCACACATTGGAATAACAGGGATGAAAACTGGCTTTTGTAGGTAAGTCACTAAGGTTTGAGGCTGGGATTTATAAAGGAGTGTAAAGGAATCAGATGATCAAATCATATTAAATTTAACAGAGGCTCTTAGATCCTGGAGACCAAAATATTACCATGCTCTAAATTCTAGACAAAAAAATAAAGTATTGCTTGTGTTAAGTATTAGCTAAAACAAAGCTATTTGTATTGTCAATTTTTATGTAAATCTGAAACAATGACCTTAACTTATGTTTACAATGAGAACACATGGTTCTAATTCCTATGGCTAAAACCTCTAATGCATCAAGATATTGTTTTATTTCCTTATTTTTAAGCATTACATGTTTCCTAAATATTTTCTGAATGGAGGGACAACATTTTTCTTTGATCAGTAATAACGGCTGGTCTCAGCCATGATACATTCACTCTTGGGAGGATGATGGTTTTATAACATCATTTAGGAACCGTGGTTCATAGTTTGCGAAACTAATATCACAGCCAGTGTTTTCAAATAAAGCCGAGGAGTGCAAATTCTTCAGATCTCTTCAAATTGCCACTCTGCTGTTGAAAGAAAAGCAAGCAAGCTAGCTAGCTACATGGCAAGGTTATTAGCTTGCAAAGCTTCTTGTTCACTGAAACAAAATACTTTTGTTCACCAGAAGACTTTCTTTATCTATATAACCTCTTTCTGAGAAACTGCAGAAAGACAGGACTTCCAAACTACTGCCCTGAAAATGTTCCTTTAGCTTGCAAACTATTCGTACCACCTATAGTTCTACATAAATGATTTTAATCTGATTTGTATTTTGCAACCACTGCATCTCCTACAGCACCACTAATCCACAGTAGTATTGACCAACATCTTAGCTAAGACCCATTTGGATAGTGTTTCTCTCATCCCCAATCTTCTGGTTTAAGCAATTATACTCATTCAACTCTCCAAAAAGAGGCAAATTTCTTCCTCACACATCTGTTAATGCAACTATTTTTCACTTGATGTCTACAGACTGATAGTGCTGCTTATCTAATATAAAAACAGTTTAATAGAGTTCCCATAGCTACATTGCGGTTAATCAGCACTCAGACGTTATAGCTCAAAGGCATGGCATTGAAACTTGACGTTCTTCACAGCTGTTACAGTCCAACAAGTATTGTTGTGAAAGTGACTTGCTCAAAGGAATTTATCAAAATTCCTTGAAACAAATGCTCCTCACTAGTCAGCCTACAAGGGTCATTGAGCAGCTTATTATGAATTCACTACTCTCCTTCTTCCCTCTTAATCACATCACAGCACAGGATTACTAAAACTAGACTCAGGCCCTGATCCTGTTAACCCTTAACCACTTGCTTAACTTTACTACCATGAGTAGCCCCATTAAAGTCAATGGAACTGCTGATGTTACTAAAGTTAAGCATATGCATGTTTGCAGAATCAGGGGCATTTTGCTCATATTCCTCAGTCTTTCCCCCTTTGAGATTCCAGCAGTGACTATGAAGGTAACGTCACATCGACCATAAAACCACACTGATACATGGAGCCACGTAATCATAGCTAGATAAGGGGAATCTCTTACTCATTTTTACATTCTGCAAATTTGTAAGTTTTCTTTTAAAATATTATTTCTACAGCTGTTAAAAACATATTGTGAAAAAAAATAGATGAAAAATGACTTGTGAACCTCTCTCTATATCTAGAATACAAAAAATGTTAATTTTGGTCAAAATTGTTGGGTTTTGAAACACTGGAGAAACCTAGTGGTTTTGATTGGGGGGGGGATTTTGGGGTGTTTCCCTTCCCCCCCGTTACACCTTTTCTAGTGGGGAAAAAAAGGAATAAAAAGTGTCAGAACTCTGTACGTGTGGAGAGAGACTGAAACCTTTCGGGATTTTGTTATGTTGAAAAAGAGAGAAATTCCATAAGATTTTTTTAATGTATATATTTTTTAAAAATTCCAAAAAAATATAGCTTTTTTGATCCATCTAATTATATAATTGCGACATATCACCATAAAACCACCACTAAACTCTGCTACATGGTTAAAAAATAGTTACAACTGAGAGTAGGAAAAAGAAAAAGGTATTTGCTTTTAACAGAAAATGCCACTGCTAACATAATCAGCTTTTGGAGTTAATATGTGCATTTGTATGAATTCTGGCAAAAAATCCAAAATAAATATTCTCTATGCACAGATGTAAGCATCTGACTCAGATTAATGAAAGAAAGAGAATTAATTGATCTCGCTGAAGCTTCTCACAGACTCTCTTTGCTCTAGGTTTTTACAAAGGCTCAGAACAACTGGAGATGGATGTTACGTGTCTTTACATATGACAATATCCCATCACAGTAGGCTGAATGAATTAGGAATGGAGTCCCAGCTTTACTTCTCAATTATCTTTACTTAGGTGTATATAAAACCGCATAATACCAGGTTAAAAAAATATTCAAGGATTTTCTAATAATTTTAAAAATCTCCCCAAACGCTGGCATGCTTTAAATAGGGACCTATTTTCTTTCTCAAACGTACTTTCATCTGTTGCATGTACATATTAGTTTGCTATTACATGGTTGCTGATTATTATTTTTTTATTAAAAGAACATTGTATAGAGAAAATATAAAGATTTTTCTGGAATTTGCAAACGATTTGGGGGCGGTGAGGGGCAACAACAAGAGAGAACCAAGGTAAGTCAAAATGTGGTTCACTCAAAGTTTGTGCTGTCCCTTCACACAGGGATTCAAGACTAAGGGCTTGTCTATGCTGCCCATAATTGCTGGAACTGGAAGTGCTGGGGGTGCTGCCGCACCGCCTGGCTTGAAGTAATAACAACCCAAATACATGGTTTCTGCCTTCAGCACCCCTCACTATAAGAACTGTTCTGCACCACTGATGCTGCCCTGCAGTTTGGACTACAGGGTATGAACAGCAATCTGCACCAAAGTGCTGCACTGCAATTCCCCTGTGTGGACACTGTGGGTCCGAACAAAAAGGGTTAGTAGTTTGCATTAACATAGTTCTTGCCAAACAGCACTACATTAACGTGAGTTAGGAACCTTTCCACAGTGTCCGTGTGAGTAAGGTACAGAGCAGCATGTTGGTGTAGATTGCTATTCCACCCTGCAGTCTGAACTGCTGGACAGTGCAGAGGTAGCTTAATTTAGTAATCATTAGATTTTTTTTTTTTTGACAGACCGTAAGATAATGCAAGGAAGGTTCTTCTGCTTTATATTTAACAAAGGAGAAACGGTTGACAAAGGAGAACCATAAAATTAAAAGAACAAAACCAATTTGCCTTAATATGATTATGAATCTAGAAGATTTAAGATTTAATGGAACAGAGGTTATTAGTTTTTAAACTGCATTAAAGCAGAATGTCCTTACATCACTTCAGAATATGTTTGCTTCCAAACTCTGCACAGAAGCCATCAACATTTCCCAAGGGAACAGAATATTTACTTTAGAAAAGGATAACTAACACGTTACAGCAAACTGACAGTGCTCCAAGAAATGGGAAACATATTCATGTGTTAATGCTATTACTACTAACAATATCAACAGGAAGCAGTATAGTCCATTTGGTCAGCTTTTGGGTGGCATCCTAGGAATTCTTTTACTCTTCTGACTTCATTAGACTTGGTATGGCTTTTCATAACAGCTTTCTTGAAAAGCAAAGCTTTGCTGGATTGTGGAGTGAAAAAACAAATTACAATTACTCCATCTAGCACCATTCAACCATGGCTACTAGTGGCACTAAGCTGACATTTCACTCTTTTGCCATAAAAAAGGAGAAAACATGCTATGTGACACACAAAAGATGGTTATCCATGTAAATATCTTCAGTAAATATTTAGTATGAGGAGGTTGCAGAATGTCATGACCAGGACATAGGCGGTCTGACTTGGTGGTCGGTACAGGAGTCAGGAGCCAAGAGGTGTGCGGCCGGGTCTGGATAGCAGGAGATTGGAATCTAAGGCAAGCCAGATGACAAACAGAGGGGCAGGTGTCAGGAGGCAGGTTGGGTTAGGTTACAAGGAGATCAGAGTCTGAGACAAGAGTGCAGACCAAAAGGCACCAGACCAGTATACCAGAAGGTCGAAGTCAGGCAGCAAGTAGGGCAGGAGAGACCATCCTAAATAGGGAAAACCCAGCTTCACAGATGACTTCCTGTTCCTCTGCTTGGTTTAAACAGAAGCAGGGAACCAAATAGGACCCTGGAGTTTTGCCAATCAGATCCCAGGACTGGAGTCCTCTATCAAAGTTGAACTTCTAGTTTGGGTGACTGTTAACATGTCAGTGGGTGGCTGGTTGGACCATACTGCCTCCTAACTATACTGTGATCCAGGGTTCAAAACCCACAGCCCCAGCACAAACCTTGGTATGTGTGATAAATTTGGAGTTGCCTGTAATAATCTAGGAATTCTGTAGGTTTGTTGGAGTATTGTAAAGATGTTCACTGAATGCATATAGTAGGTTAATTCAACAGCTAGGTGCTCAGGAAACTACCCAGGAAGGCAGATAATAGCTCCTCCACAAACACCCAGAACTGTTAAGTGTGATATGCTACCTCCACTTCTCCCCACTCCCACCAGCCAGGCTTTTCCCATGGCTGAATCACCACCATCATCCCTCCCATGAAGGTGGGGATCATTTATAGATTCACATGCTCCCTAAAGGGAACAGGTTTTGTGAGTCTTGTGAATAGACTGAATACTGAAGACCTCCAAGAGGTTGGGGTGTCTGTAGGAAGTTAGACCTATTACGGTGCTTAGGTGGAAGATAAAAAGACTCCTGGTAAGACAGGTGTGTGTGTAATGCTTTTGTTGTTTTAAAATCCTTTTCTTTTGTTACGCAGCGTGTGTGACAGATACTGCAACCCCATGCTGAACTTTTGGGGATCATATTATTACATCTATGAATGTTTTATGGATCATTGTGGGTCAGGCATTGTATGCAACTCCATTGGACAAGGGTTAACACAGCTACCCCAGGAACCAAAAAACAGTGGGGTGTGATTACTGCAGTTCCTGAGATCATAAACAGCTCCACAGAAGTACCAGTCCTTAAGACAGATTGCATATACTATGTCAGGCTGAGTTCTCCAGAGACTAAGGCCACGTCTACACTATGCGATATCGAATTAGCTAAAATCGGTTTCATAAAACTGATATTATAAATTCGATTTCACGCGGCCACACTAGGCACAGTAATTCGGCGTTGTGCGTCCATGGTCCGAGGCTAGCGTCGATTTCTGAAGCGTTGCATTGTGGGTAGCTACTCCGTAGCTATCCCATAGTTCCCGCAGTCTCCCCCGCCCCTTGGAATTCTGGGTTGAATCATTGTCACGGGTGGTACTGGGTAAATGTCGTCAGTCATTCCTTCCTCTGGGAAAACAACAGCTGACAATCCTTTCGTCCGTTTTTCCCTGGATTGCCCAGGCAGACGCCATAGCACGGCAACCATGGAGCCCGTTCAGCGTTTTTTTTTCCCGGCACCGTATGTGTACTGGATGCCGCGGACAGAGGCGATACTCCAGCGCTAAACAGCAGCATTCATTTGCTTTTGCATGATAGCAGAGATGGTTACCAGTCGTTCTGTACCGTCTACTGCCGGAGTAAACTGGCAATGAGATGACGGTTATCTCTCCCCCTCTGAAGTGTCTGCTGCTATCATAAGTGCCCCTGGCTGAGATCGGGCGGGGGCACAAAAGCAAAACTGGGAATGACTCCCCAAGTCAATCCCTCCTTTATGGTTTCTAAAAATAGAGTCAGTCCTGCCTAGAATAGGGGGCAAGTGTACTAGAGGACCAGTGTATCAGAGCACAGCTGCTCTGTGTCAGTATTCACAGGAGGTGCCCCTGCAACAACCCACCTGTTGCTTCCCTCCTCCCCCAACCTCCCTGGGCTACCGTGGCAGTGTCCCCCCCCCATGTTCATGAAGTTATAAGAATGCAGATAAGAAACAGAGACTTGTAGTGAGGATATAATGAGGGCGGGGCAGCCTCGCTGGAGCTATGACAGTCCAGGCAGGAGACAATAAGCGGTGCAGGGAGAGGAGCCAGCATGCTGCTGCCTGCTAGACAGTCAGGCAGTACAGAATCTTTTCTTTACACGGAAAAGGGAGGGGCTGATTGAAGCTCAGCCCCCAGTTGCTATGAGGAAGATGGTTACCGGCCGTTCTGCACATCTACTGCGGATAACTGGGAGTCTTCCGCATTTTACCCAGGCGGCCCCCGCCCAACCTCACTTAAGAGCCAGCCAGGAGCACTCACGGCTTGCGATGGCACGAGGAATATCAGTCCATATTGCACCGTCCCTACCACTGGGGAGGGGAGAGGAGCGGATACTGATCTTACACTGCTGCAGCATCGCGATCTTACCAGCAGCTTCAGACACGTAGGGTGACATTGAAAGAAGTCAAGAAATGATTTCTTTCCCTTTTCTTTCATGTTGGTGGGGGGTTGGGGGAAGAAATGACGAGCTATTCCCTGAACCCACGGCCAGACACTGTGTTTGAATCTACAAATTGGGAGCTCAAGCAAGAATGCAAAACTTTTCAGAGAACTGCTGTGGACTGTGGAATAGCTGGAGTCCTCAGTACCCCCCCTCCCTTCATGATGTCCATTTGATTCTTTCGGCTTTCCGTTAACACTGTTCACTTGGCGCAGCACGTGTAGCCTGGAGATTTTTTTTTCAACGCTTTGGCATTTGTCTTGCTGATAACAGAGCTCTGATACAACAGATTTGTCTCCCCATAAAGCGATCAGATCAGTATCTAATCATCACGGTCACACGCTGGAGCTCTTTTTGTATTTGGGACTGCAATCGGCCACACCCTGCTGATCAGAGCTCCACGCTTGGCAACACGGAAATGTAATTCAAAAGTTTGCGGGCGTTTCCTGTTTACCTGCCCGCTGCATCCGAGTTCAGATTGCTGTTCCAGAGGCGGTCAGTGTGCACTGTGGGGATACCCACGCCCGGAGCGCCGAATAATTGGGGTTCGAAATTTTTCCGGGGGTTCCCCCCCAACCCCCAACTAAACCCCCTCCCTTATTCCCGAATATTGTTTTTATACTCGATTTTAGCGCTACTCCTCTCGTCTGGGAGAAGTACAGAAATCGATATAAAGTGCTCTTTATATCGATATAAAGAGCGTTGTAGTGTGGACAGGTACAGCGTTAAATCGATTTAACGCTGTTTAAATCGATTTAAACGCGTAGTGTAGACCAGGCCTAAGAAACAAAGAGAGGGCTTTCGGTATAAAAGGATGAGCTTGCATTGACTCAAGGCCTTCCTTTTGATTCAACAAACAGACAGGGGCTTGGGTCATAGGTGGGAACCCAGTCTGTGCTGAAAGTTTCAAAAGACTTTAGCCTATTAGGGTCTTATAAGACTGATGGATGATTTCTGGTATGTTTAGTGTGGGTTTAAACCTGTTTAATGTTTTTTGTGTTTTCTCCATAATGCTTTTGCCTTAAGAATACATGTCCTTTGCTTTGGAAAAGCTGAGTGGTCACTGGTAAAAATATTGTCATTGTTCTCAAAGAGAAAGCAATGCACAGGGATGGCCTTCAGGCTCACTGGGGTTGTCACAGTGTATGGCAGAGGGCTGTGCAGCCTTAAAACCCCCAGTGAAGAGGGAGAGAGATAAGGGTCTGAGCCCAAGAGAGGATGTCGCTGGGAGCCTGAAACCTTGAGTGCGTGCCCTCAAAGGATCACAGAGGAAGACTAACCCTGAAACTGTGACAGCGTTAAGATTAAACACTTTAAGAAGGCAGGGGTCAAAGGTGCAGCTAGACCCAAACCATGATTAACCATGCTCATACACGTATACTTAAAAGCATTCGATTTAGACATAAAAAGAGCAGCTTATTCTATTCTATTTTGTTCTTCAGGGATGATTAATCTCATTTAATTTCTTCCACAGAAGGGAAAAATACAGTTCTCATCTTGAGCATCATGAACAAGAGAACAATGTTAATCGACTTTACTAACAAAGACTCTTATACACCTAGAGTATATTTAAAAACTTCATGAACTTCCCCTTTGGCCTTCCAGACCAGTCTAGTCTGCATAATTTTATCTTCCCATTTACTGTTTGATCCTGCAAAATGCAGAGCGTACTCAACTACCATTTATCCTAGTGGAGGTAAAAAATGTTCAACAACCCTAAAGGAGTTGGTCAGAACCTCACAGATTTGTGATTTTAGACTGTAAAACTCCATGGACCAGGGGCCATGTATGCCTTTGTGTTGTACCCCGGTAAGCACATTCTGTCCTTAAGATGGGGCAACAGTCTACAACAGGGGTAGGCAACCTATGGCACACGTGCCGAAGGCAGCACACGAGCTGATTTTCAGTGGCACTCACACTGCTCGGGTCCTGGCGATTGGTCTGGGGGGGGCTCTGCATTTTAATTTAATTTTAAATGAAGCTTCTTAAACATTTAAAAAACCTGATTTACTTTACATACAACAGTTTAGTTATATATTATAGACTTATAGAAAGAGACCTTCTAAAAACGTTACAATGTATTACTTCCACGCGAAACCTTAAATTAGAGTGAATAAATGAAGACTGGGCACACCACTTCTGAAAGGTTGCCGACCCCTGGTCTAAGATGTGGTTTCAATTCACAGGGTATCTCTTCCTGGCGAGACTTGAGGGTGAGATTATCAAACAAGCTCATTTTCACCATTTAATCAATTAAGTAAATAGTAAAACTCCAACTGACTTCACTGGGAGCAGAGTTAGGGCAACACGAGTGCTTTAGAAAATCCCACCCCTCTTGTTCAAATGTTAATCATGCTCTGTTTATTTCCAAAGAGGTCATTCTTTCGTTACTCTGCATTTCAAATTCCAAAGAGATGGCGTCTCTATCACGTCTTTAGCAACAATAGAACATTTAGTGTTGATGGTAAAATGATTTATTATTTGTATTATACCAGTGCGTAGGGGCCCCAGTCAAGGATCAGGGCCCCGCTGCTAGGTGCTGTCAAACAAGTAATAAAGAATACAGTACCCGCCCTAGAGAGCTCACAATGGGTGAACGAGACAGATAAGTGTGTAAGAGTTTGAGTGAGACAAAAGGCATGGCTACACTTGCAGATGTAGAGTGCTGTGAGTTAAACCAGTCCTCGGAGAGTGCAGTAGGGAAAGCGCTGCAGTATATCCACACTGTTAAATTCAAGCGCACTGGCGTGGCCACATTAGCAGCTCTTGCAACACCACAGAGAGCAGTGCATTATGGTAGCTATCCCAGCATGCAAGTGGCTGCAACGTGCTTTTCAAATGGGGGGGTGGAGTTTGACAGGGAGAGTGTTGGGTGTATGTGGGGGGAAAGAGAGTGGGTTTTTGGGGAGCTGAGAGCATGTCAGCATGGTGCCTTGTAAGTTCAGACAGCAGCAGACCCCCCTCCTCCCCGCCTCTCTATCACAAACTCACAGCAGGAACATTCTACACTAATGGTTGCTTTGTCCAGATAAGCATGCCACCTGTCAGAAAAGGAGCTTTGAAAGGGCAATATCTGCATTCCTATAGCCAAGTTCAAAACAATGACAAGAGTGGCCACTTGACTTAAGGGGATTATGGGATGTTTCCTGAGACCAATCGCAGCACAGTAATGTAACACCTTGTTCACATTGACGCTGGGGCGTTTCAGCCAAGACACAACAAGTGTTATGCTTCTCGTGGAGGTGGATTACCAGGAGCACTCCAGCTGCAGAGTCCAGGCACTCTAAGTGTCTTGCCAATGTGGACAAGTCATGAGTTAGGGTGCCTGGGGCTGCTTTAATTGTGCTCTAACTTGCAAGTATAGCCAAGCCCAGAGATACACAGACAAGGTAGGAGTACATGTGCTGGGGAAGGGAGGGATTAAGGACAGATGCTTGATTTTCACGGGAGCCCTAGGTGTGATGAGTCCATAGGCAAAACTGGGATTCAAGGCCCTACCCTCTTGCTCATAGACACCATTCCTTCATTTCAGCAACACATCTATTCCCCCAGCCACATCATTTCCTCATCCAGTCTAATAGGACTTCTGCCCAGTCGTGTGCGATGGGCACCTCACAGTCCTTTGCATTGTGGCTGTCAATACAAAGGATTATGGGTCACAACTGCAATTTATAGGTGACCAGTCTTTATATCTGAATGGAGGAGAGAAGGGGAGACCAGGTGGGCAAAAATTCCACAGAGGGAAAAGCAGAGTTTGGGACCTCTTAGACCCATTGTTATTATCTTTAGACATGGTGCCCTAACCAGCCACCGACTCAGCCTAAGCCTAAGGCTACCCCTGATTTTCAAACACTATGGTGTGTGTACTAGCAGATACATTAGGTCTAGAAACTGCAAAGCCAGTATAGTAGTCAGACAGGATCCTCACTGCACATTGCGATAATATAAAACAAATTCATTATGAGGCAAAATGTGACCCCAGTGAAGTCAACGGCAAAACTCCAATGGACAGAAGTTGTATCATTTTTACATGAGTTTTATTCACTTCACTTTAGAGCACTGCCTCTTGGTTCAGCCTTTGTGACTTCATTTTGTGCTACATGTGTCTGAAATTTCACTGATTTCTCTAGGTTGACTCCCCTCCCCACCCCTAGGGCATTTCATTTGTTCACACTTACACCATACAGACAGAAATAATGCTTTCATATCCCTGAGCTGCACCACTCTTTCCCGACTTTAATAAAAGTGAAATGTAATACTTGTCTCACTCCTAACAAAAATATGCACTTCTGAAGTTTAAAAATACTTACTGGCTGGTATTCTTCTCGCTTCAAGTTTCATAAGACTAGTTATATTTACTTGCTGGTAGCAGTAAAACTTTACCAAGGTCTGAATTTATTGCATTACACCAAATTGTGGCGTCTTCAACATTTTTACCAGACAATCTAATGAACCAACCTATTTTTGGCAAACACCACTGCAGTGCCAACTCAGTGAGAGAAGAAAAGTCCCGGGAGTCTTGGAAAGCACTACACAAGTTAGGACAGATGGACTGGATTTGAAGACAGTGGACCTTTTGTTTTCATACTTTGGAACTGCAGTATCTCTTTTTTCACTGTCTTTACAAAAGCCCTATATTAAAACAGTTAACTGAAACATCACACCAACTGGCTAAGTAACTTAATCAATCCTTCTTTTGTGCCCTGTAGCATTTGTTCTTTTTAACACAAATATTTAGCAACAGATTCACGGAATGAGATGTTTCAGAGGAAAACAGATGTAAATAATAAAGTGATTTATAAAACTTGATCATTAAGAACTCAAGACTCTTTTGAGCTGAGCCTATGTAGCAAAGAAAAAAAGAATCCTTGCAAGTAAAATTGATCTGTGCTTCAAGACATACAAGTTATGAACTGTTAGCTTCCAATCAAGAACTGATCATCTACTAATAGTCCCTGGAGGCTGGAGAAAATAAAATAAGTTTAAGTTAAAATGCTTCTTCCAATTTAATACTAAGAATTTTGAACAGAAAATACTAATTCTTAGAAAAGAATGGCTTGGAGCCTGAGCAATCCAGAGTGACCACTTTTCCAAATACACTTACTAAATTTTATTTAGAGTAAGAGAGACGCTGATTTTGAAAATCTGATGAAAATATCAACTGAGATCAGAACTGAGAACATTCTATGTTGTTCCTGTGGGATGTCAGTGTCTAAAATAACTCATCTACTGGTCATTTAATAGTCCTAGAATGTCAGTACCTGTTTGAAACAGCTCTTAACAAAGCATTAGCAGTCCCTGCTGCAAACTGTATGGATTTCTCTTTCTCTCTCTCTCTACACCTCTAAAATAATGTAAAACACAAAATGATATGCCCAGCTGTGTGAACCTTATTCCCCTAATTACTGCATATTCTCTCAGCTGATTTAAAGTATTATAAGTACTTCGTCCTAGTGTGGCTGGCTTGAAAAAATAGAAGCTATGAAAAGGATTAGACAGATGAACAACAGAGATAAAAAGTCAATCAATTAATCATACTTTACTATAACTCAAACACTCATTTGGCAAGGGATTGAAAACTCAGTGCAAATTGCCTAGTACTTTCTAAAAAGACAAGTGTGTTCTTCATTTGCAGAATATTACATTATATTTTAAATTTAAAAAGCATATATCCTGTATCCTATGTAATCTAAACCCCAAGAAAACAATTGTCTTAGGGGAGATGGAGACATAAAGAAATGCATTTTAGTTTTAACACACTTAAATGAGTTGCAGAAGATTTCTGGTTTTGATATGGAGACACCTTGCTGAAATGTCACAAAATTCTCACTGAACAAAATGGCATAGTCAGACCTTATGGTGGACCAGAGATGGATTTGATTTTCATCAGTCATTTACTGTTACACTTAATGTAGACTCCATGAAAAGGTTAGCATCCTTTAAACACCTCTGATATGCTTTTTAGTAGCCTGATAACATTTTCACACTGTCTCTCTGAAATATACACTTAGTGCTTTCCACCAAGACAAAATAACTACATTCTCCAAAAGAAAGAGCACCGGTATCCTCATGATTATCCAGCAGCAAATGAGTGGCTGGTACCCAGCCAAGAGTGTCAGCACTGTGATGTATTCCACTTCCACTGACCATGGGTCTTGCCATCCCAGTTTAACTCCCTTAACGCCCTCTCTTGGATCGGAGTCTATAATATGAGTGTGTGATCTTTCAACAAGGGCATGGAACCAAAACTATTTAAAACTATTGAAGTTTTGGAACATATCAAGTGGGACAGTGTTTGGCTAAGCACAACATTGGAGCATAAAGACATAGTCATATCAGAAAATGAGAAAAGCATAAATGAAGAGCATTTAAAAAACAAATAGAAAAGGAATGACTTCCATACATTAGCACAGAATGGTAGCTTTGTGATTGCTGCTATTTACAAGCAAGGGAATTTTATTACCAATATAAGTAATAAGAGACACCCTAGGCATATATGTTTTCCTTGAAGGTACAGAAAATTATTTTGCCTACATTTAAAAGATTATCATTTCTTATCTCATCTCTCCTTGTTAAGTTTATAGTAATATTAAAACAAGATTTGGGTGAATAAAGAAACATCATACTCCAAGTAGAGAACATATTATCTGACGCACTGTAAATACTCCTGGCTGCTTGAATGGACTTTCAGTGGAACAACCCATCCGCTTAGGAGAAAGGCAAAAGGATGATAAAAACGTTATCGTTTTCCAGAAGACTCATTATGCTGTCTTGCTCTGCAATCACAAGAGACCACTTTATGGATTCTGCCACTCAGGAAGTGCACCAAAACAAAGCACCTACAGAACATTAGCAGCAAATCACCTTTACAAAATCTGTCCACTTCCCAGGCCGTTTTACAAATGGAAGCAAATAATCTGCACACACAAAAAATATTTCCTAATATATTTTATGTTACTTGATTTGAATGTGCATCTGTGCATTTTACATCTCACTGCTTTTCTGTCAATTCCTTGAATCAGCATGCAAAACAAACAGGTTTGTGGAGTGAAAAAAGTAATATTATATGATGGTTTAGGCCATTAAGATTGATATAGTAATGGGAACTCAAAGAACTCTGAATGGAGGACAAAAATAGGTGTGTGACATAATGTCTAAAATCGATGGGAAGTGCTAAGAGTAAACTTAAAGTTTAAAATACAGACGTTATATTATATGAATACAGACAACTATCCCCTGGAATATACTGTTTGCTCCCAAAATAAATCTTGATCTGCCTGACTCTTACATGAAGCATGAAAGTGTGGCCAAATTCAAATCCTTTACTATTAATTTGAAACGATTTTCTTTAGAATATGGATAAGTGTCAAAACAACTCCATAACTACATTATTGTTACACATTTTGCTCCATATGATAACTTTAAGATTTCCTTCTTGCTTTGCCTCCAGTGGAGCTACTCATATAAACAAAGGATTTGCAGGATTGGGCCCTAAATTAGAAAAGACAACAACAACAACAACAAAAACCCCACAAGACAGAGGAAAACACAGTTGAAGTATGTTGATTATTGATAACTGGAAAAAGAAGAGAAAAATTGCTCAATGAGTAGATTTCAAAGGAAGGATTTGAAGCGGAAAGAGAATACTTGCAAGATAACAGAGCGAATTTCCCAACCACTGACTAGTACCTGAAAAACTGGGATAAGTATTTACAATTTTTCTGCATCTAGTTTCCTTTTATGACACTTTTTTAAATGTTTGCCCAAGATATAGATTGCAAGACATCTCAATATATTTCCACGCATGTTTGTTATATCTAGGAGATAGTTATTTCTAACAAATAAATACTAAGTAGCTCATCCTGAGAAGTGCAAGGCACCCCTAACAGCATTGATTTTTGCCACAGACAACTAGATATATCTGGGCAAATAGCTCGTCACAACATCCACAGCAGGACTGAGACAACCATGTGCCAGCACGAACTGCTGACTTTGGCCATGATCCTGCTATGTGACCATTAGCATAGACCCCTGTTCCTGTGCAAAGTACCACTGAATTTAATAGGTTGTCGTATGGATGCAAGTATGCATTAACTTATGATTTCTCAGCCTGGAAGTAATGAGCCCTGTGAGTGTTATGAATAGGTCTTGCAGGGAAGGAGGAATCATTATAATTGTTTTTGCTGTAACATATTTACACAGTATGGAAAACACTGAGAATCACAAATCTAACTTAGATTGGAAACTCCCCAGGCTCTTAATCTTAGACTGTAAACTCTTTGGTCAGGAGTTTGTACACCACAGAGCCATGATTCATGATTGGGGCCCTTAAGTGCTACCACAATACAAATAAATAAATAAATAAATAAATAAATAAATAGCTGTCCCATTCCAGGATTAAGGCCTTAATTTTAATATTAAGCAGCTACTGTCAAATTATAGTTCAAAAATGATTGATGACAAATACACAAGAATGCTGGGAGTTTTTCAAGAGGCTCTATTGATAAAAAACACTTGAGGTCTTATGCAAGTTGAATCATATTTAACTTGCCAATACCAACATTTTTATTATGAACAACATGCTTTCTTTTCCTGAGGTTTTATAACACTGGACTTTCATCTTCTCATTGCAGCAGCTCAGTTTATAGTTACTGCAAGACACTTTTTTCCAACTTGCCTAAATTACATTTGTAGATTAAAGTACTAGAAATTGGATAGATTTTAAATGAAAAATATGGTGGTAATCTGAAAAGTGTGTGTGTGTGTGTATATATGACTTAGTTTAAAAAACAACAACACTAACTCAGCACCTTGCAAGACCAGGCCCCTATTTCTGAAATTACAGTCTTCTTTAAAGTTAGAATTTATCTCATGCGTATTTCAAATTGTAAAACAAAGTGGCTTTATACCTCCTGGAGCAGTATTATGCTCATCAGTGGAACACTATCCTACCCCAGGGAAGACAGATATATAGTACCTTTGCCTACTGTATGGCTAAGTTAGCATCTTTAAATACATGGTGAACTGTAAAATACTATAGTAAAGATTAAACACTACATATATTAGCTAATCCAAAGCATATAAACATCTTCAAACCAAACCCTAAGTACACTAAAAACATTCATTCATCTTAGTTTACTTCAAAAAGCCAGTTCTAGTCTTAATATAAGTAACTAATCTGAGCACCATTTTTCCCCTCCATGCTTTTCTTTTTCCTCCTACAATGATATAACTGGAATCATGTGTCTAATAGCATTAGGTACTAGAAATACGAAATACTGCTTCCAAACTTTATCCTATTAAAGCAGTGGTTCTCAACTTTTTTTCATTTGTGGACCTCTAAAAAATTTCAAATGGAGGTGCGTACCCCTTCGGAAATCTTAGACATAGTCTGCAGACCCCCAGGGGTCTGCAGACAACAGGTTGAAAACCACTGTTCTCTGGTAACCACCACCTTTTGCGGACCCCTTAGACATCATCTTTGGACCCCCAGAGTCCGCGGATCCCTTAGACACAGTCTTCGGACTCCCAAGGTCCGCGGACCACAGGCTGAAAACCACTGTATTAAAGGATGAAAACCTCACACACTTGTTCAGTTGCATGACATGGGCACAAATTATACATTAATAAGAAAAGTCATAGTTACAGCCTATTGCTCCATGCAGCTCTGCAAGGATAAAATAAATCACTCAAATGGCTGCTCTATGCATATCATAAAAAAAGGGGGGGGATACAAATTTAAACTAAATTAATGCCAGCTCTACCACCAAGCTTCTGTTCAATCACTATCCAGTGAGCTTTCTCAAGAAACAGTGACATAAAGAAATTAAATAATGCTTACCTATAATTTAGCTAAACTCCCCATTCACTCTATGGCAAGTTAACCACTCAGGATTACTATATTAATTATCAAAAAACTTATTGCATCACAGAAGATGAGATCTTTGGAAGAATAAACTGGCTACATGAAGGCAACTTGGCAGATAGCTTCAAATACCCACAGAATGTTTTTGCCATCTCCACACAGCTGCATTCTGTTCTCTCTGCTAACTCTAGATGCACTGCTGCTCTGGCTCATGTTACTATTAGTAGTAGCTGGGCACTGCTGAAGAAATTCTATCTATCTACCTACTGTAGGGACTTCTATGGCTAACATGAGAGGAACAGAACACATCCCACAAATAAAAATGAATTAAGATAAGACCATATTAAAACATATTGCAAGTTACAGAGGTGAGCGTTGCATTTATTTTTGAGGCGCGGTGAGGCCTGTGGTTCTTCTTGTCTCTTGTAGGAGTGAGTTCCATAGTCTAGGTTCAGCTCCTATGAATGTTCTGTCTCTTTCGTGGTTCCACGGAGACAGAGGCAATCTATCAGGAAATTAGGTACAATCTCTCGGATGGCTTTGACTATCTGGGCAGATACATTGAACTGGATTCTGTTGTCAATGGGGAGCCAGTGCAAAGAAACGCATTAGGGTGATACATTCACAACTACATATGCTGTTAAGAAGGGGGCCTGTTGTATTTTGAATCACTTGGAGCTTCCAGGGTGCATGGCTCCATTCTTAGATATAACAAGTTGCAATTATCAAGTCTAGAGATAACAAATGCATGGATCACTATGCTTAGGTCTAAGCCTGACAGGATGGAGCATCATCTTTTAGTCAATGACAGATGGAAGTGGTCATTTTTTGCTGCCATGGCTCTGCAGGCATCCAATCACACGAAAAGTCCAAAGGATGCCAAGGCTTTGGACGAACAAATGAGAAAATTGTCTTAATAATGGGGGATGACATAAAGGAGACAAATTCTTCTAAGCCCTTCCTTCTTTCTACTAGCATGATCTTTGCCTTGCTTAAGATTCAGATTTAGCCAGCTGATTACAGCTAGGCATCAAGAAAGATGGGGAAATGGTGCAGCCTATGTTTGAAGTAAAGGAGAAATAGAGCTGACACATTGTCTCACCAACTCTCTCAACGGCTTCAGACAGAAGCTGGATAACATGAGAAGAAGGCTGAGTTTTGTGGGACTCATAGGTGAGGACTCTGGAAGTGGAGGAATAGTTGCTCATAATGACCCCGTAGGTCTGATCTGAAGAAGGACTTGAGCCACGTCAAGGTGCTCCCATTCACCCCTGCAGCTTCTTGGAGGAGAAACAGGAATATTTGTTGATGAACAGCGAAAAGTAAAAGTGAAAAGCAGTAACCTGATTGCCATCAGTACTTCCATGACTACAACTTGCGGAGTGGCCCAATTATTGGAAGCAGGCAGTTGTGTTTCTTGTCCAGCGCTAAGCATGTTCTTGGTGGCTTATCAGAACATACTGGATGTGGATGATCTTCTCTGGGAAAAACACGGTTACTCACCTTTGTAACTGTTGTTCTTCGAGATGTGTTGCTCATATCCATTCCAGCAGGTGTACGCGCCGCACGTGCATGTTCGTCGGAAGACTTTTACCCTAGCAACTCCAGCGGGCCGGCAGGTCGCCCCCTAGAGTGGCGCCGCCATAGCAGGTAATATATATCCCTTCTTCGAGTGATTGCTCATATCCATTCCAGTAGGGGATCCCAGCCTTACCTAGGCGGTTTGGGTCGGATGGAGACGGTATCGCAGCGTGTGAACATGGCAGAGCGAAGGCTGCATCATCCCTGGACTATTGGACCAGGGCATAATGGGAAGCGAAGGTGTGCACGGAGGACCAGGTCGCTGCCCTGCAGATTTCCTGGACGGGTACTCGCGCAAGGAACGCCGTTGTGATGCTTGGGCCCTAGTGGAGTGGCGCGGTCACATTGCCCGACGGGAGACCGGCCAGTCGTAACAGGCCGTTATGCAGGACGTCACCCACGAGGAGATCCTCTGCGAGGAGACAGGCAACACCCCTTAACCCGGTCAGCCTATGCGCGACAAAAAGCCCTGGGGGGATTGCGGAACGGCTTGGTCTAGTTCCGTTCTTATTAAAAGGCCGAGCGCCCTAGCATGTCTAAGGAGTGCAACTGCCTCTTCTCGGCGGACGAATGAGGTTTCGGGGAGAATTAACGGGTTAGGAATATGTTCCTGGTTGACATTGAAAGGCTGAGACAACTTTGGGTGAGAAGGCCGAGGTGCGGCCTTAGTTGTACTTTGTCGCGATGGAACACCTATACGGGCCTCTACCACGAGGGCGCGCAGTCTGACAGCACGCCTAGGCAGAGTGATGCCACCAGGAATGCCGTCTTTCCAGGCCGAGGTAGGGAGGGCGGAACACGTAGCCAGCGGATCAAACAGGGGGTACATAGACGGGACAACACCAGGTTCAGATCCCAAGAGGGGGTGGCGGCTGGGTGGTAGAGACGCTCCGACCTTTAAGGAATCTGCCACCATGGGCGTGTGTGAGAAGACAGAGCGGCCATCGCTCCCGGTGGAAGGTGGAGATAGCCGTAAGTGAACCCAGGACGAAGGACACGCCAGGCCTTTGTTGCTTTGACGGCGACAAATGGTTAATCGAGGACGAAGAGGAGAGACTGGCAGAGAGCGGGTCTGGTGGCAAGTCAGACTGGAGCACCGCGTCTGACTCTTGCGTGTGGCTCAGGATCTGGAGGATGAGTACGAACCGCTCTTTCCGTAGGGGATGGAGTGAGGGGCGTTGAAGAAGTGCTCCGGAGCCTGTGCTCAGAGACCGCGACCGCGGAGGAATTTGCTGGGGGCCCGGGCTTGGTGATACGCCCAGGGGGGTCCAGAAGCCCACTGCTGATGGACCATGCTCCTGCCGAGTCTCGGGGAAAGACGGCAGCGGGTCTTCAGGCGTTCTAAGTACACACTGCCCGCCCGCGAGAAGAGGACTGACCCCTGGCCGAGGCAGGGCCACGGGAGCGAACAGAGAAGTGCTACGAGGTTCCCTCGCATGGCTGGCGAAGACCTCCTCGGTGCCGGAAGATCGGTGCCGTGATCCATTACGGCTGCCACGATCCAAAGAGGGACCTGCCCACCATCGCGGTGCCGCGAGGATCGACCGGGATCTGTGTATCGCCATGACGGAACGACCTCTGGAGTCCCGGTGCCGTTCGGTACGGTGGCTGGAGCCAGGACACGGTGCCGGGAGTATCGAGACCGGCGCAGAGGATGATCTGCGCCACGAGTACGACCTAGCCCGGGAAATGCAGCTGAACTGGGCAGAAGTGCACCGGATGACTAAGGAAGAAACGCAGTTCTAAACCCCTATACTAAGAAAACATTGCGTGCTGTTTTTGGAGATGATTTGGGGAGGTATGAAGGCGAATCACTGTGACATTGAACATTAAACCTGACAGTCCGCGCAAAAATCTGAAAGGCCCGAAAGTCGCATATCCATCAGGCCAAAAGTTGAAGCAGACCTGGAATGCCTGGTCACCAATGGAGAGTCCTAATATCTGTTACCCATTGGCTCATAGGCCCACTCTTATCCGCCCTCATAGTGAAAAAGACACTCTAGGGGGCGACCTGCCGGCCAGCTAGAGTTGCTAGGGTAAAAGTCTTCTGACGAACGTGCACGCGCGGCACATACACCTACTGGAATGGATATGAGCAATCACTCGAAGAAGAACAAGGTGATAAACCAGCAACTCTCTCTGCAAGAAGTTAAGTGTAGACAGTCTGGGTTTGCTAAACAATGTTACAGTATGATAGAGTTCTGCAGGGTGTGACCTTGCTGACTATGTGGCATAATGAAGCAGAAGTCCTTAAAACTCCTTCATGGTAGTGCATTTCAGGGAAAGTAACAAGAAGAAAGGAGAGGGATAGTGCAGTGAGAAGAGAATAGTGAGCAGAAAGAAAAACCCTGTAATTTTATATTTGCTTTGGTGTCCTCTGTAAAGAAGTTATGAATATTGCTAGGTTTCTTTAAAAAAAAAAAAAAAAAGTGATTGTCTCAGTGCTGCTGTGTTCCAAAACATGCCCAAATGTCTTGAAAACATTCATAAGCAGTAAAAATAGTGACTGAAATTATTAGACGTGGTCAAATTAATGGGATGGAATTGTTACCAAAATTAAAAAACCAAAGACTATTGTCCTTCTTGAAGTGAAAAAGAAAAAAAAAAAACTTTAAAAGTAACAGAGTATAAAGTATTGGTCTGGCAAGAATTTCAGAAAGTTTTGCATTCTTTAAGTGACTTAGGAGAAAAACAAGGAAAATATTTTACAGATTACCAGGCTCCGAACAGTGAAACTAGAAACAGAAGCAACGATCTGGGAGTGATGTCTCTTCCCAGAGAAACCCAGACTTGCAGTAACCGCTGGCAAAGTTGGCCTGTCTACCAACTCACCTCTGACATTTACGATAGATAATTGTTATAGAGGTATAACTAGAACTCAAATATTTTTATGAAATCTAGTTGTTAATACACATTGGGATGTTCTCTCAAAGATACCTGGGAGACAGGAGAATTGTCTAACTCGGTTATACATGGCAAGACATGGTTCAGTGTGGTCCTGTCTACACAACCACTCCAGAATCCAGTTGGATCCTGACTAGGTAATTCAAAAGATGAGCTGAAGCCCAGTCAAACATGGTGCTCTGAAGTCACTGAGGCACTTCTGAAAAATCACACTAGTAGTGTACCCAATCAACCATTCTGATTCCTATTAAAATATACTGTGTAGCAGGCATGTAAGTCAATACCACTTCCATTCAAAAATCGAAAGCATTCTCTGATATCTTCTATGTGTATACTTGGAGTGTACCCTGTATCTTCTATCTTAGTTAATACCTCCTCAGTACTAGCTCCCCTCCTTTATTTTTTTCACATTTTACTCATCTTTTTATTTTCGTGCTGATTGTCATCACAGCATATAATACATTTTCCACTCTATTCAGGCACAGATAAGTTTTCTCGGCAGTAATCAAATTTAATAACCTGTAGTTGACATTTTATATGTCAAATCAGAATTTCCTCAGCTGAATATCAAAGAGCTTTATACAGAGCCCAATTCAGTTACTATACCACAGAACATTATTTCATGGTGCTCTGTCTGCCATTATAGAAAACGTGCATAACTTTTACAAACTGGGTACAAGTGTGCAAATTTTAACAGCCTGCCTCATCAACGTTCATTAACTGTGGAAAAAATATTTGCGTGTTGAGTGATTGCTATCATTCCATGTAAATGATTAAAACAGATGTCCAGAAACCTTTTTTCTAACTATTTAAACTTTATACAGCTTTTAAATGCAGTATTTAAAGATGTAATTTATTATTTCTATATTTATTACCCATTTCTTACTTTAGAAAAAGATTATACTGGTCTTAATGCATTACCATGCTTATTTTTTCCAGAGGTACTTTATATCTTACAATATACAGTACATTTAAATAAAATGGAAAAAATATTCTAAAAATCTTCATATCAGACTAATTTTACATTCATTTTCCAGTCTCAGTTTGCTATCATATCTGCCAAATTTCATCACAGCAGCAAAATAATGTCCCACTATACCAGCCTAGGCTAATGTAAGCAGTTTGGTGAATGCTGATAGTAAACAGGACCTGAAAGAGCAGTGCCCAAAGTGGGGAACAGCTGTTCTACTGTGTGGACTAATGTCAATAAATATATACATATATACACATGCAGGCATGCATAAGGGGTGGTCTTCAAGCTAGACTAAAACAAAAAAACCACTTCAGAATTAAAATGATCACAATTAAGGACTTCGAGCAACCTTATTTTTCTTTCGCAAATACTTAACACTTTTGTTTCAAATGTGTATAAAGGACAGACAAGTAAATGAGCTTTGCTCATTACCTTCATTTCTGACGAACAAAGCAGCTCTGCAAGAACTTTGTACAATCAATTCTCAAAGAATTGCCAGTTATGAATCTTTTTTTTTTCAAAACCAGACTAACAGATTCTAATTTCCAGCTGTAAAACATTGCATTTTTCATTTTGTTGTTTTTGTTCAAACAATTCTGTTTGTTTCTCTATGTAGATTATTCAAAGCAGATGTGCTGAAACAGGAAAACAGCTTTTTCAACAATCTACTACACAGCTGGCACGGAAGTTGAGGGCTATGTGCGCGCGCACACACACACTCACTCTCTCACTCCTCTCTGTCAGTGGCATATGCCAAAAAACGCCACAATATGAATGTCTCTGTGTCCCATGGTATGACAGTTCACAAGGGGGATATCAGAGCAGCACCGTGCCTGCAGTTCAAAAATCCACCCCCTTTTCTCAACCTTTTGCTAAGGAAACATGCATCTGGCAATGATCTTAACAGCACTGCCCTCTGCTGCTCAGAAGTGAGGCACAGAGGAAGAGCAGAATGCCATAGTCAAGGACTTGAAGCAGGGATTTCAACACTACCTTACAGTAGCCTGATTCCCAGTGTCAACAAAACAATATCTGTAGTGTACATGTGTTCTTTCAGCTGTTCAAGTCACGGCATGATTAAAAATGTTTATACTGGCCTTATTAATACATATTAGCAGTATCTGCTCTATAGTATCAAAATGAACAATTAAAATGAGTATTCAGAAAAGAGAATTAAAACAGTTTATTGTAATTGATTATTCTGTGAAATAACACACACACACACGTTATTCTAGTTATAGAGTGCTAGATACCTGGGTAATGAGGTGCTGCATACAAACACAATGCAAATGTTATGTTCCTCGCTGCAATATACTGTATATAATCAATACATCTGAG
Source organism: Chelonoidis abingdonii (assembly GCF_003597395.2). Lineage (NCBI taxonomy): Eukaryota > Metazoa > Chordata > Testudines > Testudinidae > Chelonoidis > Chelonoidis abingdonii. The sequence continues at coordinate 37,867,710 of NC_133787.1, read as the reverse complement.
ACATTTTGCCTGATAATGATTTTCATAGCCCTGAAAAAAAAATCTAACTGACAAAATAGTCCTAGTCAAATAGTTTTAAAAAAAAATTATTTACTGGTCTATGATTATGTTTTTCAGATAGGAAAAGATTATTTCCAATATTTTCACTGGCTATATTTAACTTGTTCTATAGCCTAAAACTCAGCAAAAGTAGAATTAAAATCAATATTAATTGTATTATTATTAAAAATTGTTCTTGGAGTTGCTGGTTAAATTGCATCTTAATGAGATAATAATCAGTTATATGGTGCCATTACTTATTGTTAAGAGAGATACCTAATATGTAGTAATTAGCATTGAGGGAAAAAGAACAGAAAGTAGATCTTAACAGGACTGGTTCAAAATTTTGTCAGAGACAGATGGGTTTCTAAATAATTTCCTTTATAAACAAACATATTTACCTTTCGGTTTAAGCTAACTGGAAATAAATGGTCATTGGAGTATACTATCTATCAACCGGTAGACCAATTAGACATCTTTTAAACATTTTGGGCCCCTTCCTCTCTTCCACTTCCATTCCCCCTAACAAAGATGTATAGATTGTCCTTCACATCAGACCATAACAAGCAGATCTTACAGAAACACATGAGATGTACAGATGTGGTCTCCTCATCTCAAAAAAGATATACTGGCATTAGAAAAGGTTCAGAGAAGGGCAACTAAAATGATGAGGGGGTTTGGAATGGGTCATTTATGAGGCGAGATTAAAGAGGCTAGGACTTTTCAGCTTGGAAAAGAGGAGTCTAAGGGGGGATATGATAGAGGTATATAAAATCATGAGTGGTGTGGAGAAAGTGAATAAAGAAAAGTTATTTACTTATTCCCATAATATAAGAACTATGGGTCACCAAATGAAATTAATAGGCAGCAGGTTTAAAACAAATAAAAGGAAGTTCTTCTTCACATAGCGCAGTCAGCTTATGGAACTCCTTGCCTGAGGAGGTTAGGACTATAATAGGGTTTAAAAGAGAACTAGATAAATTCATAGAGGTTAAGTCCATTAATGGCTATTAGCCAGGATGGGTAAGGAATGATTTCCTTAGCCTCTGTCAGAGGGTGGAGATGGATGGCAGGAGAGAGATCACTTGATGATTACCTGTTAGGTTCACCCCCTCTGGGATACCTGGCATTGGTCACTGTCGGTAGACAGGATACTGGGCTGGATGGACCTTTGGTCTGACCCAGTATGGCCATTCTTGTGTTCTTATGATGTTCCAGATCTGGTCATAAGGTCATGTATCTCTATATATCATTTTAACATATTGTCATCTGTGTAGTATTGCACACTGAGTGCAATGTGTGTGAGAGATGGTCTGATCTGCATACCAGATACATATCCATTCTGGGGATGTTCAGACCTGAACTTCACAGTTCAACATCAGTCACGTATTACATAGACGTGCACACTCTTCTTGAACTCGCCCTCCAGAAGGCAGCCCCTCCCTACAACTCTGAACTCCTTTCACATTCCTCCATCATCACTCTCTCCATTCTACCACGCACACTGATTCATCTCTGCCTCTCAAAAATCAGCTCTGTGACTTCCATGCCGTTCCTTATGCTTGAGGTGCTCTTGTAAAAACCCTGTTTGCTGAGCCACCTCCTTTGCCACAGCCAACAACTCTTTAAACTCACTGCTGTCATGAAGCCTATGAGGAGTGACTGAGGTGGGCAAAACAGTGCAGAAAAAAACTAATGCTACCACTACAATGTACCTCACTGAACTGAATACCTATGTGTTGTTAATGTCACCATGATCCTTTCACTACCTACTCCATTTATGAACCTAATTTGGCACGTTATTTTGATTTGAGATTGTAAACTCCTCTGGGCAGAGATCGTGCCTGTACTTATTTCTGTGAGGTGCCTAGCATATATTTGGGTGGTAAAAAAATATCATATTTATATATTTAATATCATATACAATGTATATATTACACATACATGCAATAGACAGATTACATAGACAGATATTGCAAAAGCAGTTTACAATAGTTAGCTTTCTCTTCACGAAACCTGTGACAGATGCAACAGTTTGTTTTGGATTCTCCTAACTTCTCTAGATGCTACTAACACACGCACACATATACTTCAGATAAAGGCGCAAACTAATCTTATGGATGCTCCCTCTGTGAAGAACTATACACATAGCAAACTATTTGCTCATTAGGAATAAATTCAATCAAATTCTGACTTTTAAAACAGCAATGACTTTTTGTTTTGTTTGTAAACTAAAAGTGACTAGCTGAAAACCATTTCTCTGGTGTCATTTTAAATACTTCCTAAATTGGCTAACTGATAAGGCATTGGGATGTACAAAGAACAATCTAAAAAATGAAATAAAGGAGTATTGAAATGCTGAATGTGTTTCACTTCTGCCTACCTCTACACATAGGATAGGGTTTCTGAACACCATAGACTTATCTTCACATATGCTGTGGAGCATGTATACATCTAACACCTTTGGGGACCTATAACACGCTAAAGCTCAGCAAAAGGAAGAAGGGGATGCAGTGAAGGGTGGGGGGGTCGAGGGGTGGAATCAAGGGAGAGAAAAGACAATGAGGAAACTTCTGGTAATTCACAATCACTGCCAAATATAAAAAAACTCCCATTGGTCTGAGGACTTAAGGTATTAGTTAATACAAAGTCTAATTATTTTTGCAGTTTGGTATTTTTATTAAACGTCCACTGAAATATGAAACTATGAGCTAATAGAACACATGTGTAGGTAGAGTTTTCTTTCTGGCATGATTTCATTGGTTCCATGGACAGTCATGCCAGAAAAGCAAGATCTAAATTCAATGCAACTACCAGGACAGAAAATTAAACAGGAAAAAACAAAAACAAAAAATTAAAACAGCTGGCAACATTACGCAGAAAGAGCTAGTATTACCGTCCTCTGCAAGGTTTGAAATATAGCTATCAGTTTGGAAAAGTTTCACAGATAAAATGTAATGGTAGATTTAAACTATGTTTTGTTTTAGTTAATATGGAGCTAACACAATCTTATTTTTTGTACTCTGGACTAACTGATGTACAAGTCCTTTTCTGAGGGTCAGGGTGACAATTTAGATCAGGAAAGTTGTAGTACAAAACAGTATCTGAATAGTGGAAGCCATCTGAAGGTCTGCCTGCCTGTTTGTGCTAATAACGTGTACATTAATAGGTGGAATCTGGAAGCTGGGGATTAGTGCTCCAATGGGACTGCTGGCAGCAAAACTTAAGATCTAATAAAATCTTGATTTGCAAGAATATTCAATACCTGCTTAAAAGCCATCAAAGTGACAAATTATTCACTTCCCTCATTACTGATGTCCTTAAGTTCTCCTGGTAAGGTGCATTAAAGCTCAAAAGAAGGGGGGGGGGATAACGTGACTTTTCAAAGTGGTGATGGCGTTAGAAGAATACGTGTGCATGTTCTCGAGAACGTACTCCAGCAGTAGCGACCACACTCTATACTTCTCCGTTTGATCTGGCTGTATTGTACAATATAAGATGGCCAGCTGTCCTGATTTTATAGGGGCAGTCCCATATTCTGAGCTTTTTCTTATATAGGCGCCTATTCCCCCCTTTCTTTCCAATTTTTCACACTTTCTATCTGGTCACCCTATGTACATTTCAACCTTCAGTAATTACTACTTTGGGGAAAGGTGAGGAAATGTCAGGTACAGCCATTACACGCACAGTGTACATCTACAATGCTACACAAGGCCTTTCCCAAGCTGCTTCTCCTTCCTGCACACAGCGCTCCAGTCCTCACTGAGACCACTTCACTCTACATTCCAAATAAAAGCACTGAATATGCACAAATCAGAGGCATATAAATTCATTAAGAATGGAGCTAGTATCACCCCAGCCATTGCACACTTGTTCACACTTTAAGATGCAGGGAAAGAACAGCAAGTAGTGTTTCCAGGTGCAAAAGTTATTGAAAATGGTGCCTAGGGAGGTACTTGCTTTGATACATATGCAAGCTGTCCTCTGACAAAAGTTCCTGGATTCATATGGCGTAGCAGTTAGTTTTGTGAAATCAAATAGCAAGCGGAGTGAAGAAAAAACAATAAAAAGACTTACACTATTCGTTTGCATCCTGTAACATACTGTGAAAGAAGTTTGAAAGAGAGAATGATAATGCAATACTATCATTTGTGGTTCACAACTCAATAATAAGAAATCGGGAAAAAATGTAGGCAGAAGTTTCCAACTAATTGTAGCCACAATCACTTCTGTAGGGCCGAGACTGTTCCTATCAACACACTGATGTAACTCCAGTAACAGTGAAAAATTCCTAATATGACATGAACTACAATCTTAATCCAAGCCAAACGTTAAGTCTGTATTTTTCTTCTCTTCGTATATACCCTAACTCTGGATATTTTTTCTTACTTATCCTTTCTAAGTTGCACTCTTAGAACATAATTATTAGATCTCCAAATTCATGAACTCTTCAAAATAGTTCAGCCTGAAACTCATATTCACATATAACTTTTATTTCGCATGGAAACAGTCACATAGGATGCAGTCAGGGGTACCGTGTTAGTCTGGATCTGTAAAGCAGCAGAGATCCTGTGGCACCTTATAGGCTCACAGACGTTTGGAGCGTGAGCTTTCGTGGGGGATCCCCACTCGTCAGATGCAGGTAGTGGAAATTCCAGGCGTATATATATGCTAGCAAGCAGCTAGAGATACGAGGTGTTCATAGCAGAGGGCATTGCTGCATATGAATGGGTATGTGATGTACCAACAGGACTCACTGCCATCACATACAGCTCCCAGCTAAACCCTCCAACGCATCATCAGGGATCTACACCCATCCTGGACAATGATCCAACTTTCACAGTCTTGGTGGCAGGCCAATCTGCCCACAGCACCTGCACCTGAAACGTATTCTCACAGCAACTGCACCGTCCTAGTAACCTAGCTCAGGAACCAATCCATGCAACAAACCTCGATGCCACTCTGCCACATATCTACCGCAACACCATCACAGGACCTAACAGATCAGCCATCCATCACTGGTCTTCACCTGCACGTTACCATGTAATATACGCATCATATGCCAGCAATGCCCTCTGCTATGTACATCGGCCAATGACGTCACTATGGAAAAGGATAATGACACAATCAGATATTAGGAATGGCAATATACAAAAACTGTAGGAGGCACTCAATCCCTGCACACTATAGCAGCTTAAGTGTGCCATACTGCAGCAAAAAAACTTCAGGACCAGACTTCAAGAGAAAGCTGGCTTCCAGTTCATCTGCAATTGACACCATCAGCTCTGGACTAACAGAGACTGTGAATGGCTTGCCAATTCGAATCAGTCTCTCCTTGGTTTTTCACACTCTCTGCTAACACGGGCCTCATCCTCCTGATTGAACTAACCTCGTGATCTCTAGTTGCTTGCTAGCACATATATACCTGCCCCTGGAATTTCCACTACCTCGCCTGACGAACTGGGATATCACCTCACGCAAGCTCAAATCCAAAACGTCTGTTAGTCTATAAGGTGCGATAGATGCATGATACTCTAATGCAGTGCTTCTCAAACAGCCATCTGCCGTTTGTTTAGGAAAGCCCCTGCGGACCAGGTCGTTTTGTTTACTACCGCATGCATGCAGGTTCAGCCGATCGCGGCTCCCACTGCCGCAAATCACTGTCAGGCCAATGGGGGTGGGGCAAAGGTGCACACTCCCTCGCCTGCATCGCTTCCCCAGCGCCCCATTGGCTTGGAGTGGCAAACACAGCCAGTGGGAACTGCGATTGGCCACCTGCGACACGGCAGTGAAACAAACCGTCTCAGAACGCCAGAGGCTTCCAAGCAACGCTCAATTCTGAGAAGCACTGCTCTAATAGGTCACTTAACCATGAGCGCATAGGTCCATCAGCAAATGTGCATCATCCAAATCTTTTTGCTTGCAGTTGACACTGTTTTAATAATAAATAATTTGTACTGGCATGTATTGGATCATTTACAGATGCAGAGATTCAGAACACTTATGGCAAATATGTGCCTATATGTATTATCATTTCAAGGAAAAAACGCTAGGTTTGATACCAGAAAATGCAAATAATCTGCAACCTTGTTAGTGTCACAGAGAAATAAAAGATCGTGGTTAAATAGTACTATTCTCCAATAAGCTTTACTTGTGCATTTTGTTACATGCAGAAGGTCAATGGGGGATAAAGGAACCTGAAATGCCAAAAGATGCCAACATGTGACTCTATATATCCTGTTTCAGTGACCTAAAACAGTCACAACTGAACTTCGATAAAATTGATTAAATATCTTTAGAAAATTAATTGTATAACAGATTAGGTATTTCTCACACACAAAAGGCCAGGAATGGCCAAAGATGAGAGTTCCAATAGTTCCCCAGAGTGCAGAGTCCCAAGTGGTTGGTCTGCCAAAGCTCAAGCCCAGGTCATAGATCTTAACCAGCTTGTATATATAATATCACGACATCAACAAACAGTGTTCATTCAGTAGGGCCTGGACAGTAGCTTCCCTTACATGAGTACTTTACTGTGGTATTTTACCTAACACAACTTGATAAAGGATGTCCTGTGATCAGATGTTGCAATTTCACTTCAACTGATATGAAAATTAGTTAATTCGACAATCTCCCAGAGTCACTGCTGCAGCTTGGGATCATTTCTCTGTCCCATGATGCAAAGTGCCTAAAAAGCATCTATCAAAAGAACACACCAGATGCGAAAGATCTCTCTTCTCTCTTGACATTCATACAATACAAATATCTGCTTAAATCTTAGCAACAATCGTTTATGTCTGCATAGTTGTGGTCACATTCATTGACATCAATGCAACAGACATGTACAAGGAACATCTGTGCACAAGATATCCATCTCGTTTAGCAACAAGAAGTAGCCAAGACAAGAAATTATAAAACTATGGATGAAATATATATTGCGTGAGTGATGAAATAACGATGGTCAAATATCAAACTGTTTCTATAAGTAGAAAATATAACTGTGCTGCTTAATTTTTTCTGTTTATGCATAATTAAGTAGAAGTATAGCACACCATTTTGGTCATTAAACACTTTTGTATAATGAAGCAATCCATATTAATTATGAAATACTCAACCCACTACCCTAAAACTCAACTGAGAAGGATCAATTCCTACCTGTCCATCTTGACGACATGAACTGATGTATCTGCAGATTACCTGTAAAATAAGAAGAAGAAACAGAACTCAGAAATTAGAAATAAGCAGCACTTCTCAAGGAGATGTGTATTATTGAGGAATCTATTATTAGGATTTCTGAAGGTCTATATTTTGGCGAGTAAAACTCAAATAAAGTGCTCCTTCACTTTAATCTAGAGAGGATGCCTGTACCACTTTACTGATTTTTTCAATTTTTTAGAAAAAAGAGTTCTCAGGGAGGTGGGGCAGGGAGTGTTATAATAAAATGATAAGTAGCACGTTTATATGGCTTTATGGAGGTAGGTTCCTTCTCATATTCCCTCATTTTTGTAAAATGCAAATCACAATTCGAACATATCATGCTAGAAATATCACTAGAGTAATTTTTTTAATCTTTGGCTTTATGGTATGTGCCTTCTTAATGATATAATGTCCTTATTGACAAGCTATCATTAGTACTACAGACATTTTTTACTTTATTAAAACTCAACCGAAATGAACAAGATTCAGTATAGGATTTCCAAGGCACATTTACAAAAGATTCTAAATGCTGTACAACTATTGCAAAAGACTTTAGCTGAACATTGAAAAGGGAAGGAACTTCTACAAGAAACTTGATTTAAGTTCTTAGAAAAGGTCCTTTAAAAATATGTTAAAGTAAAAAGAAACAAAACAAATCAAGAAAAAAACTCCCCAAAAACATTTAAGCACAGAAGTAAATGGCAAATTTCTGTGGAAAAACACACCAGTTCTTCATTTCATCTTTTACACTCCATACTCTTGCAGCTGGTGAATAAAAATCACCAAATTTTAATTATGAAAAATAAATTGGATATTATTTTTTTATTTAAATTATATAAGTTTCTCTTTAAATAAACTTGTTTCAAATAAAACTAGCATTAATACAAAATATGTCAAGCCGCAATTTATTATAATCTCTTAAACCATTTAATAAAAAATAAATATGCTGAATCTTGAGTCAACATCAAAAACTTGAATGAAGATTGCTTTCTATAAAGAAGAATCAGGAGAAACATTAACTTTTGAGGCCAAGCTTATGACATATGGCACAATTGATCAGCCCAAGTACTTGGCGACTGTCTCATTTTCAGAGAATTTAGCTCCAGTCCTACTTAGGCGCATTGAAAATGTTCCCAGGCTACGCTGAAATAATCGCTGAATTTACCGACTACAGTTAACCCTCGTTTAGTAAATCATTTAGTTGTAAAGTGAACATGTTTTTGACAGAAAGCTTACTATCCAAAACATTAAGGCTGTTTTGTTTATAAAAGTATTTTTTTGTGTGTTTAATTAAATTACAGTTACCACCCTATGCAGTTGACACAAGTCATGACAAAAGTTAATATCTAGTAATAGCAATAATCATTCCCACTCCCAACATACTAAAGTACAATTAATAGAATACAAAGCATTAAGCTATTATTCCATAAATAAAATATACAAGTTATAGTGTACCCTGCTAGATAGCAAAAAATGTAACAATCTAGTGAAGGCTGTATTAGTTTTAAATCACATGGTATATAGTTAGATCAACCAATGAGAATGCAACCTCTCTTTGAAAATAAATTGAGACAATGGAAAGTTGATTAAATCAATTATTTAATCATCAGATTAAATCAATCCCTTGGATTAGCTGACGCATTCCACTTTCTTCAAAGAGTTATATTGGAATAATTATAATCCAGCTGTTTCAAACACATGGCTAAACGTAGCCTGTCCAGTCTTATATGCAGGCAACTCCACTGAGGTCAATGGGTTAGTCTCTGTAGTGACTTCTCATGCCCACACTAGACTCTTTCACAACAAATATCCACCTGACCACAGCTGATCAGAGCCACAGAATTATGAAAATTCATTCTTGTTTCTCTTTTACCCATCCAGCTCCTGAAAGGAGAACTCTTTGTCACTAAAACTCACTGAATTCACTGTATATTTTAACCTCAGAGTGCAAGAATCAGAAGTACCCTTAACCCAAGGACCAGTTACATATTATTCCATGCACTAAAACACAGGGCAGATTGGCTCAATGGAGTTTTGCCTGTGTATAATTTCCAGCTGGGGCCATATTCTGGCATACAGTTGTCTTTTCGTGCACTTTTTGCCAAGGGTCAGGGGTGGACGAACAGGTAATTGAGGCATGTAGTCACTGCCAGGTTCAAACTGCTTCGTTCTCTAAATACTTCACTAACAGGATCTCAAAAACCTCTGATAGAGTTCTGCAGTTCCCACAGTGAAAGACACGTTAGGTCTTTGGAAATATCTGCAGGCTGCATTACTAAAGCCTTTACTGGCAGCACTTGCTAAGCACAAAAGCTGTGCTAGTAATGGTAGTACCTGATGTCTACTTTGCCTCCATTAAGCCATTATAAAGCACATCGCTACAACCACAATCTGCGAATACAAAACACAGATGCATCCTTGGTTGGCCAATACAACACAGACGAGAAGGAGTACGCTACCTTGCTGAGACTGATGAGCATATTCAATGTGTCGCCCATGCACTCAGTCCACTTCACTGGGTTCTTTCGCTTTTTCAGCATCACGGAACAATGCTTTAAGAAACATAGCCCAGGCTCTGCCAATATCCTACTCACATGACGTGGCATTTTGGCTCACCTCGCTGTCCTGTGTGATTTGGACCTGCTCCCGTGAGGCACCTGGCTGTGGAGGTGACCCTGTGGGATCCGCAACAAAAGAAAACACCAAGAAGTCAGAAGAAAATCAAAACTAGAGGAAGAA
>NC_133787.1:37728706-37857713 GCF_003597395.2 Chelonoidis abingdonii | reverse complement strand
AAAAAAAAAAAAGGGGGGGGGGGGGGGGGGAATAAAGTGACTTTTCAAAGTGGTGATGGACAGTTGGAAGAATACAGCTGGCAATGTTCTGAGAAGTACTCCAGCAGTAGCGACCACACTCTACTACTTCTCCCGTTTGATTCTGGGCTGTATTGTACATATAAGATGGCCAGATGTCCTGATTTTATAGGGACAGTCCCCATATTCTGAGCTTTTTCTTATATAGGCGCCTATTACCCCCCATCTTCTTTCCCAATTTTTCACACTTTCTATCTGGTCACCCTATGTACATATTCAACCTTCAGATAATATACTACTTTTGGGGAAAGGACTGAGGAAATGTCAGGTACAGCCATTACACAGCACAGTGTACATCTACAATGCTACACAAGGGCCTTTCCCAGAGCTGCCATTCTTCCTTCCTGGCACACAGCGCTCCAGTCCTCACTGAGACCACTTGGCACTTCTACATTCCAAATAATAAAGCACTGATAATATGCACAAAATCAGAGGCATATAAATTTCATTAAGAATGGAGCTAGTATCACCCCAGCCATTGCACACTTGTTCACACTTCTAAGATTGCAGGGAAACAGAAAGCAGCAAGTAGTGTTTCCAAGAGTGCAAAAGTTATTGAAAACTGGTGCCTAAGGGAAGGTACTTGCTTTGATACATATGCAAGCTGTCCTCTGACAAAAGTTCCTGGTGATTCATATGGCGTAGCAGTTAGTTTTGTGAAATCAAATACAAGCGTGAGTGAAGAAAACAATAAAAAGACTTACACTATTCGTTTTGCATCCTGTAACATACTGTGAAAATGAAGTTTGAAAAGTAGAGTCAATGATATCTGCAATACTATCATTTGTGGTTCACAACTAAAAATAATAAGAAATCGGGGAAAAAATGTAGGCAGAAGTTTTCCAACTAATTGTAGCCACAATCACTTCTGCAGGGCCAGAACTGTTCCTATCAACACACATTGATGTTTAACTCCAGTAACAGTGAAAAATTCCCTAATATACATGAACTACTAATCTTAATCAAGCCAAAACTGATTAATCTGTATTTTTCTTCTCTTCTGTAATACAACCCTAACTCTGGAATATATTTTTCTTACTTATCCTTTCTAAGTTTGCACCTCTTAGAAATAATTTATTAGATCTCCAAAATTTCATGAACTCTTTCAAAAATAGTTCAGCCCTGAAAACTCATATTCACATCATAACTTTTTATTTCAGCATGGGAAACAGTCACATAGGATGCATGTATCAGAGGGGTAGCCGTGTTAGTCTGGATCTGTAAAAGCAGCAGAGAATCCTGTGGCACCTTATAGGCTAACAGACGTTTTGGAGCGTGAGCTTTCGTGGGTGAATACCCACTTCGTCAGATGCAGGTAGTGGAAATTTCCAGGGGCAGGTAAGAATATTCGGCTACAGCAAGCTAGAGATAAGGATTAGTTCATAGCAGAGGGCATTGCTGGCATATGAATGGTGTATGGGAGGACCAACAGGACCACTGCCATCACATACAGCTCCCAGCTAAACACCTCAACGCATCACAGGGATCTCACACCCATCCTGGACAATGATCCACACTTTCACAGTCTTGGTGGCAGGCCAATCTGCCCACAGACACCTGACAACTGAAACGTATTCTCACAGCAACTGCACCGCCTAAGTAACTTAGCTCAGAGAACCAATCCATGCAATACAAACCTCGATGCCATCTGCCCACATATCTAAACCGCAACACCATCACGGACCTACCAAGATCAGCCATCCAATCACTGGTTCATCACCTGCACGTCATCAATGTAATATACGCATCATATGCCAGCAATGCCCTTTCTGCTATGTACATCGGCCAAACTGACATCACTATGGAAAAGGATAATACGGCACAAACAGATATTAGGAATGGCAATATACAAAAACCTGTAGGAGAGCACTCAACCTCCCCACACATAGCAGACTTAAGTGTGCCATCCGCAGCAAAAAAACTTCAGGACCAGACTTCAAGAGAAAGCGGCCTTCAGTTCATTCTGAATAATTGACACATCAGCTCTGGACTAACAGAGACGTGAATGGCTTGCCAATTCGAATCAGTTTTCCTCCTTTTCACACCTCCTGGCTAAACCGGGCCTCAATCCTCCTGATTGAACCTAACCTCGTTATCTCTAGCTTGCTTGCTAGCACATATATACCTGCCCCTGGAAATTTCCACTACCTGCGCCTGACGAAGTGGGTATTCACCCACGAAAGCTCAAACTCCAAAACGTCTGTTAGTCTATAAGGTGCGATAGGATGCATGATACTCTAATGCAGTGCTTCTCAAAGCCAGTCTGCCGTTTGTTTAGGGAAAGCCCCTGGCGGACCAGGTCGTTTTGTTTACCTACCGCATATGCAGGTTCAGCCGATCGCGGCTCCCACTGGCCGCAATTCACTGCTCCAGGCCAATGGGGGCTGTGGGAAAGGTGGCCAGCACATCCCTCGGCCTGCATCGCTTCCCCCAGCCCCCATTGGCTTGGAGTGGCAAACCACAGCCAGTGGGAACTGCGATTGGCCAAACCTGCAGACACGGCAGGTAAACAAACCGTCTCAGAACGCCAGAGGCTTTCCAAGCAACAGCTCAATTCTGAGAAGCACTGCTCTAATAGGTTCACTTAACCATCACCGCATAGGTACCATCAGCAAAATGTGATCATCCAAATCTTTTTGCTTGCAAGTTGACACTGTTTTAATAATAAAAATATTTTAACTGGCATGTATTGGATCTATTTACAGATGCAGAGATTCAGAACACTTACTATGGCAAATATGTGCCCTATATGGTATGAAATATCATTTCAAGGAAAAAACCGCTAGGTTTGTAATACCAGAAAATTGCAAATAATCTGCACACCTTGTTAGTGTCACAGAGAAATAAAAGATCCAGGGTTAAATATGTACTATTTCTTCCAATAAGGCTTTACTTGGCATTTTGTTACATGCAGAAGGGTCAATGGGGGATAAAGGAAACAGTGAAATGCCAAAAAGAATGCTCCAACATGTGACTTCTATATTATCCTGTTTCAGTGACCTAACAACAGTACAACAACTAGACACTTCAGATTAAAATTGATTAAAAAAATCTCTTTAGAAAATTAATTGTAATAACAGATTAGGTTATTTCTCCACACAAAAGGCCAGGAATGGCCAAAGATTGAGAGTTCCAATAGTTCCCCAGAGGTTCAGAGTCCAAGTGGCTTGTGTCTTGCCAAAGCTCAAGCCCCTGGTCATAGATCTTAACACAGCTTGTATTATAATATTCAGCATGAACAAAAACAGTTGTTCATTCAAGTGGCCTGGACAGAAGCTTCCCTTACATGAGTACTTTTTACTGTGGGTATTTTAACCTAACACAACTTGATAAAGGATGTCCTGTGATCAGATGTTAGCAATTTCACTTTCAACTGATATGAAAATTATGTTAATTCAAACAATCTCCCAGAGTCACTGCTGCAGCTTGGGACTCATTTTCATCCTGTCCCACATATGCATAAGTGCCTAATAAAGCTATCTTATCAAAAAGAACACAACCAGATGCGAAAGATCTCTCTTTCTCTCTTGACATTCATACAATACAAAAATATCTGCTTAAATCTTAGCAACAAATGTTCTTATGTCTGCATAGCTTGTGGTCCACATTCATTGACAGTCAATGACAAAAGCATGTACAAGGAACATCCTGTGCACAAGATAATCAGTCTAGTTTAGCACAACAACGAAGTAGCCAAAGACAAGAAATTATAAAACATATGGATGAAATATATTATTGCGTGAGTGATGAAATAACGATGGTCAAATATCAAACTGTTTCATCATAAGTAGGCAAAATATTAACTGCTTGCTTAACATTTTTTTCTGTTTATGCCATAAAATTTAAGTAGAAGATATAGCACACATTTTGGTCATTAAAACAACTTTTGGTAATATGAAGTCAATCCATATGTAACATTTAATTATGAAAACTGAACTGCAACACTACCCTAAAACTCAACTGAGAAGGATCAATTCCTACCTGTCCATCTTGACCGACATGAACCTGATGTATCTGCAGATTACCCTGTAAAATAAGAAGAAGAAACAGAACTCAGAAATTAGAAATAAAGCAGCACTTCTCAAGGAGATGTGTATTTATTTGAGGAAATCTATTAATTTAGGAAATTCTTCTGAAGGTCTATATTTTTGGCAGTAAAACTCAAATAAAGTGCTCCTTCACTTTAATCATAGAGAATGGATGCCTGTACCACTTTACTGATTTTTTCAATTTTTTTAGAAAAAAGAGTTCTTCAGGGGTGAGGTGGGGGCAAGGGAGTGTTATAATAAAATGATTAAGTAGCAATCTGTTTATATGGCTTTTATGGAGGTAGAGTTTCCCTTCTCATATTCCCTCATTTTTGTAAAATTGCAAACATGCACAATTCAAAACATTTGTCATCCTAAAATTACTAGAGTAATTTTTTTTAATCTTTGGCTGTTATGGTATGTGCCATTCTTAATGGATATAATGTCTGTTATTACTAAGCTATCATTAGTACTAACAGACATTTATTTTACTTTATTAAAACTCAACCGAAAATGAGAACAAAGAGTTCTAGTATAGGAATTTCCAAGGCACATATTACAAAAGATTCTAAATGCTGTAAACTATTTGCAAAAGACCTTTAGCTATGAACATTGAAAAGGGAAGGAACTTCATTACAGAAAGAAACTCTGATTTAAGTTCTTAAAAAGGTCCTTTAAAAATATGTTTAAGTAAAAAGAAACAAAACAAATCAAGAAAAAAACTCCCCAAAACAATTTAAGCACAAGAAGTAAAATGGCAAATTTCTGTGGGAAAAACACACCCAGTTCTTTCATTTTCATCTTTTTACACTCCATAATACTGCCAGCATGGTGAATAAAAATCAACAATTTTATTATGAAAAAAATTAAATTGGATATTTTTATTTTTTTATTTAAATTATAATAAGTTTTTCTCTTTAAAAATAAACTTGTTTCAAATAAAATCTGCATTTAATACAAAATATGTCAAGGCCGCAATTTATTATAATCTCTTAAACCATTTTAATAAAAAAATAAATATGCTGAATCTATGAGTCAACATCAAAAACTTTGAATGAAAGACTGCTTTTCTATATAAAGAAAGAATCAGGAAGAAAACATTTAACTTTTGAGGCCAAGCTTTATGAATATGGCACAATTGATCAGCCCAAGTAACTTAGGCGACTGTCTCATTTTCAAGAGAATTTAAGCTCCAGTCAGCTTCACTTAGGCGCATTTGAAAATGTTCCCAGGCTGACCTGAAATAATCAGCTGAATTTACCGACTACAGTTAATCCCTCTGTTTAGTAAATCATTTAGTTGTAAAGTGAAACATGTTTTGACAGAAAGCTTACTTATCCAAAACATTTAAGGCTGTTTTGTTTAATAAAAGTAAATTTTGTTTTGTGTGTTTAATTAAATTACAGTTACCACCCTAATGCAGTTTGACACAAGTCATGACAAAAAGTTAATTATCTAGTAAATAAGCAATATATCATTCACCACTTCCCAACATACTAAAATGTACAATTAATAGAAATTCAAAAGCATTAAGCTATATAATTCCATAAATAAACATATACAGTTATAGTGTACCCTGCTAGATAGCAAAAATATGTAACAAATCTAGTGGAAAGGCTGTATTTAGTTGTAAATCAACATGGTTTAATAGTTAGATCAACCAATGAGAATGCACCTCTCTTTAGAAAATAATTGAAGAACAAATGGAAAAGTTGATTAAAATCAATTATTTAAATCATCATGATTTAAATCAATCCATCTGGATTAGCTGCAATTCCACTTTCTTTCAAAGGAGTATATATTGGAATAAATTATAATCCAGCTGTTTTCAAACCACATGGCTAAAACGTAAGCCTGTTCCTGGAGTCTTTATATGCAGGCAACTCCCACTGAGGTCAATGGAGTTTAGTCTCTGTAGTGACTTCTCATGCCCACACTAGACTCTTTCACAACAAATATCCACCTGACCACAGCTGCATTCAGAGCCACAGAATTTGAAAATTCATTCTTGTTTCTCTTTACCCCATCCAGCTCCTGAAAGGAGAACTCTTTTCACTAAAACTCACTGATATTCACTGTAATAATTTTAACCTCAGAGTGCAAGGAATCAGAACGTACCCTTCACCACAGGACCCCAGTGTACCATATTATTCCATGCACTAAAACACACAGGGCAGATTGGCTCCAATGGGAGTTTTGCCTGTGTAATAATTTCCAGGCTGGGGCCATAATTCTGGAGCATCAGTTTTCTTTTCGCTGCACTATTTTTATGCCAAGGGGTTGACGGAACTGTAATTGAGGCATGTAGTCACTGCCAGGCTTCTAGAAACTGCTTCGTTCTCTAAATACTTTCACTAACAGGAATCTCAAAAACCCTCCTAGTAGAGTTCTGCAGTTCCCACAGTGAAAGACACCGTTAGGTACTTTGGAAATATTCTGCAGGCTGCATTACTAAAGTCCTTTACTGCAGCACTTGCTAAGCACAAAAGCTGTTGCTAGCTATGGTAGTACCCTGAATGTACTACACTTTGCCTCCCATTAAGCCCATTATAAAGCACATCAGCTACAAGCCACAATCTGCGAATACAAAACACATATGCATTCCTTGGTTGGCCAAATACAACCACAGACAGAGAAGGAGTACGCTACCTTTGCTGAGACTGAGGCATATTTCAATGTGGCTCTCCACATGCACTCAGTTCCACTTTCACTGGGTTCTTTCGCTTATTTCAGCATCACTGAGAACAATGCTTTAAGAAACATAGCCCAGGCTCTGACCATATCTACTCACATGACGTGGCATTTTGGCTCACCTCGCTGTCCTGTGTGATTTGGACCTGCTCCCCTTGAGGCACCTGGGCTATGTGGAGGTGACCCTGTGGGATCCGCAACAAAAGAAAACACCAAGAAGCATCAGAAGAAAATCAAAACTAGAGGAAGAAGCTATTATCTCAGATTCGTTATAGTTTTATGTATTTGAGGATGGAGGGAAATGATTCACTGAAACTCCCAAATGTACAAAAATTACTTTAAAAAATTAACTGTATCCACATTTGTCCATTCTTCTATAGGAAGTTTAAATGGAATAGAACGCCTTGTGGGAAAAGCATTTAACTGTCCAATGATAGAAAGGACACAAATGGGAATAATGATTACATTTATAGAGTGCCTTTCTCTTCAAAAGATCTCAGAGCAGTTTGCAATTTTAACTGTTCCACAAACTATGGGACCAAACCTGCAAACAACTCAGAGAGACTATAGAATCAGGGCCTTAATGTATATCAGTAAAATATAAGGATCACTTCTGCCACAGATGAAATGCAGCCACAGCTGAACTAAATACAAGAAGGGATATATAGCGGCCAGACTTTTACACCTGTTGAGAATCTGGCCCTAACTTGGTTTTAATAAAGTTGATACTTTATATTGCTGCCCCTCAACAACCACTCCTGAAAGAAATCAAGTATTCCATTTGGTAAAAATGTGGGGAGGAAAGTGAAAGAATTCCTTGTGCATCCTGACTGGCCTAAAGAAGCTTTTGCTACTGTAATTTACCTGCTTATAAACTGGATTCTAAATAACCTACTTTGGGGTTTATAAGGCTTTGTTTTCATTTTAATATGCCTGTATGAAACTGAGATTAAAGATATCCATTTGGAATACTGTCAAAAGCCTTTCTTATAACACAAGAACAATTGCATGTGAATTTCAAAGAAATACAGATCCCTCTATTTCAAACAGTTTCATTTCCTCTGAAAGGAAACTGTCTATTTATAGGGCGAAAAAAAAACATACTGAAAGTATCAAACTGACAATAGCGACTGTATATAAAATTAGAGCATAGACTCAATCCATGCTGAGATAAGAATCGCTTTCCCTTCTTAACACCAAGCTCTCAGCGGTTCCCAGGGAAGAGCATTGAAAATTAAAAAAGGTATTATTACGCTGCGTTTACAGTTTTGGTAATTCTTTCAGAATAAGGCAAAAAGGTGACTTTGTTCATCTTTGTACCACAGATCATTTGAAAAAAAACTGCTCACTCATCCATTGCAGGTACATAGTTAACCTTCAAGGCCAATGATTTTAGTATGGCCACCTAAGCAATTCAAGCATAAAAAAAAAGAAATCATTATTTTTAGTCCTATCCCCCAAAGAAAATTTGCATTTGCAATTCCTGGGCATCCAGTTCAATCCCAGCACTGTTGGTTTGTGTTTTTGCATTTTCTGTGTAAATAATCGTTTCTGACTGAATGTGCAAGCATGGGCAATGCTGAAATCTGAAAGCCATCAGCAATTCACATACACTGTATGGGGCATGTAACCATAAATGCATCATGCCCTGCTAATGACCTGAAGCCTGATCTACGCAAATCATTTTCCAGAGAACAAAGTGTAATGTTGTTTCCATCTGGTGCAGGCCTGGGCCTCTCTACAGAACCTACTGGACCAGATTTATAGCAGCAATGTTTAGATTTTGACTGGAGATTGCAACAGGTTTCCGAAACTCCAAGTTAGATTTAAACTTTGATTCCACAGATGAAAATTTAGTTTTATTTGGCATGCCCTTACCTTTTATCTCTACTATTATGGATTTTTTGTCTACATATCTTATAATGGTAATTTGCATTTCTAGAGTGCTCTTCATCAAGGATCTCAAACATTCTTTAAAAGCCTTTATTAAACTTCACAAAACCCCTGGGAGGTAGGTAAGAATTAATATGATGGCAAAACTAAGATACAAAGGAATTCCCAATATCACACAGCTAGTCAATGGCAGAGCTGGGAGTGGATCCAATAGCCCTGATTCCCAGTTCTTTTAAAGAACACTGCTTCTCAAATGGAGGTTTCTCTTTTACAAGCTTACTGCTGAAGACAGTTTACACCACTGGATTTGAAAGTTTCTTTACAGGTCTGCCAAATTTCAGAGGTTTAATCATTTGGCCTATAGGCTAACTCCAGTAGGAAATTTACCCTACAGACCCTCAAGGAAAGCAATTTGCCTGTGATATGTTGCTGTATGGGGACAATGGTCCTTTCCAGAGAAATATAGGATTTGCTATCCATTGTGCATGATGCTCCAAGAAAAGCTGTAAAAATTCATAATTGCATCAAGCCAACTGTGTGATGCTATACAAGTTAGAACAGACCCCCATAAAAAAAAAAGTTTATACCAGTTTATCACTACTTGGTGCCTCTGAGAAAAGGAGGACAGACATGGAGCCATACCTCCTTCCTCATTCTGATCCTGGGGCACAAATTCCAGTAGCTACATGGCTGCTCTAATTTATGTTGGCTAGAATGGGTCTTTCACAGGCTTTGTGCCTGTGAAAAATCAGAGTGCATTGCATGTTCCCTTCAGGCCCTGATTATGACAGCTTTATTTCACCAGGCAATTCCCCTACAACACAGAAAAGTTGCTTGATGTTACTTAAAGAAATAACACAGATTGCTACAGTCTGTTGCAATACTAAATATGGAATTATATAATAATCGACAAGTAAAAATTGCAAATACACGAAGTATTTATGAACTGATTGTCGGACATGCTGGGCACTTGCAGCTCCCACTTAAATCAATGAGTGAGTTTTTAGTACCTCTTCCTTAATCTTTAGGCCTGAAAAACTTGCTTGATGCACTGTTGCCAACTCTTGCTATTTTATGGCAAGTCTCACAGGGTAGCTGCTGTTTTTCTTAAAGCCAGACTCATAGCTCCAGGATTCATTCTCTCTCTCATACCCAGTCACATCCAACCTTCCTTACTCCTCCTCTTAACCTCTCACTCTCTTCTGGCTTGTTATCTCCACAATACAAGCACGCTTAAACCTCTGTCATCTAAAAAACCATTTTTAGATCCTTGACATCCTTGACACCATTTTCCTCTCAAACTGCCACCCCTTTTCCCTTTCATCTCTAAAATATCTGAACCTGCTGTTTGGAGTTCCTCTCATCAGATTCTATCCTAGAGCCTCTCTAATTCGGCCTCCACCCTTTCACTCCTCTAAAATCGCTCTCACCCAAGTCTCGAATGACCTCTTCCTAACCAAAACTCAAAATCAGTACTCTATCGTCAGCTTCATTGACCTGTCAGCTGCCTTTGACTCCATTGACCATGCTGCTCTTGAAATCTTGTCCTCCTTTAGCTTCTTTAACTCTATTTTTGGTGGCCAGTGTGAGTCCCACTGAAAATCAGCTTGCGTGCTGCCTTCAGTACACGTGCCATAGGTTGCCTACCACTGATCTACACAGTTAAAAGTCTTGTTCAAGTTTTCATCCTCTTACATCTCAATTACTGTAAAATCCTTTTCTCTGACCTTGACAAAAGCAATCTTGCTTTACTATATCCATTCAGAATGCTGCTGCAAAGATCATTTTCCTGGCTCATTGCTCAGATCATGTTACCCTCCTCATTGCATCCCTCCATTGCGTCTCCCTTCTCTACCTCTACCACTGCCCATCATGTTGACCAATATTGTCTCATTGTTTCCTTGTACTCCTCTGTCTCCATCTGTCTTTTCTTGTTTTATACTCAGATAGTAAGCTCTTTGGGGATGGGATCAACTTTTTGTTTTCTGTTTGCACAGCACTTAGCACAATGGGGTCTTGGTCCATTACTAGGGTTCCTAAGCACTACACAGTAATACAGATAATAACGTCTTAATTTGGAAAGCTAGGGGTCCACAATACTACGTATTCCAATACCCTTTTTACCTCACTTCTGCTTTTCTCTTTACAAATATTGCATTACATACAAAATAGTTTTTGCATTAAGATTGTGACTAAAACTACAAAAGCCAGGGAAAGTTTCCTCAGAGTATACCAACACCATGCATTTAAAAAGCACAATGGCTTGACTTATTGTAGTAGTGTCAGCCTTAACTTTTACATTTCCTGGCATTTGTGGATTTGGGTCAAAATGTTAAGTTTATTAAAACTTTTTTTTATAATTTAACATCAATATTTACAGCTTTTGCTTATATACATACATTTAAATGAACGCACATGTAAAGGATTCAGCTAACAGATGTCCAAAAAAGGTTTTGAATGCATTTTACAAAAGAAAGGAAGACACCTGAATCATAAATGGACGGATTACTATTTGGAGGGCGAGATTTTCTGAAACATGATTAAGAGGCCCAGGTGCGGGGATATAAGTTAATTATCTTTTTTGGACCACAGAAAGAGCCAAATCTGAGCTATGTGGCACATAAAATGTTCAGTGTTCTGGACTTTTTAAACTGGAAGAAATTATGAAGAATGAGTACATACTACTTGGACTTGGCCATCTTCTCCTATTTGGTGGATTTGAACCTGCTGAGCATTAGCCAGTGCATAGTGTAGCGCCTGTGGCTGGTTCGGCTGGATTTCATTAGTTGCTGACACTGTGCTCTGAGTACCCTCTGGAAAGAAAAAGAAAAGACAAAATCCAACCTTATTTTGTTTGAACATCTCCATGCCAGTTGCCATGCAATAATGGATAGGTAGGAAACTAACAAACAAACAGAGAATAAGCAGATGCAGAATGTTTGTTACCCTCATGCTTCACCTGCAGTTTCATTACTAGCCTACGGGTCAGGTTACAAATTGAGGTACAATAAAAAGGGTTTTGTTATAGCTTGCTCTCTGGAACATGACAAATTTACACAGGTATTTTTGCTATAAATGCAAGTTATACTACAACAAGAAACTCAGAAAGTAGTGACATGAAGGTGAATGGACCAGCGAAGTAGGAAAATTTTCAGTTTTTCTCAGCTTCTCTAATTCTCAATCCACCTGTTCAGCATCTGCCAGCACACCATCTTCCTTCAAGGTTGGAAAGCAACTTTCTGTAATACACATACCAAATCATGCTGTTCCTCTGGATTGCCTGACTGGAGCTATTGAAGATTATATCATATCTGCAATCCATTCAGTATTGCAACATGGAGGACTAAACGGTTCTGTTCTTGTGAGCAGGCAAAGTGTTGCCAACTCTTGTGATTTTATTGCAAGTCTTGTGTATTTTTCTTAACGCCCCAATTGCTGGAGTCAGGATTTCATGAGAATCTCAACCTCCATTAAAAAAATAAGTAAGTTACTAGCCCTCATTGCAGAGAAAAGTGTATCCTAAAATTTAAAAACTACAAGATAAATAAAAAAGAACCAAAAGTGTATTTTTTTTAATTCCGTGATTTTTAACTAATCATAATTTTTTGAAGCCTGATTCCATTTTGTAACATTTGGGGTTAGCGATACTGAGATACTGACACAGTCAAGAATCCTTCTCTGAAAAAAGAGACTAGAACAGAGTCGCAGAGCATGGGGACAAGGTTTTTGTGTGCACCCACAAACTGAGACACAGCTAGTTAAAACTCAGTTACACATGGTTCTGGCAGCACACAAGGTATGTCAGATCATCTATTTGGATGAACCTTAAAATACCCAACACAACAGGGATGATTAAAATTCAGCACCAGTCCTGTATTCCCTTCCTTTTATGTGGGAATATTATTTGGAGGGCATTTTTTAAGTTTAACTGAGACCATAATGTCTCATGTATATAGACAGCATTGTCATGTCAACATGGATTTAGAAAAAAACTTAAATGTATTTTATTTCCTTGATAATTTGTAACTGCTTTCTCTGTGCTATTTTGGTAAATCATATAAATATACATTTAGGAAATTCTTAGAAATGTGGATTTCACTCCCCATTCTCCCCCCAACTCCCAACAATGACTTCTTCACTATATGGTAACGTAATGGGGTGCGCCTTGCCACACCCTGCAGCATTCCATAAAGAGAGACTATGAATGTATATTAGTACAGGAAACCATAATGAAAATATTAAAGACATGAAATGTTACTGCATTTGTACAGTGGACAACTGTGTTATATTAATAACTTAACATTCTATTTATTGTTCAAATAAAGATTAGATGAGCCTAGTCCTCACAGCAGATGACTAATGAGCTACATATTCTCATTTTAAAGGACACAGTTGGGGGGCTCAGTTATTGAAACACAAAACAAAACAAAGGAACCCTATTCCACAATGGAAAACTTCCACTTCAATCTTTTTGAAGGCTTATTCTAGAACCACTAAATGATCTTTAGTACAATAGTGCTCACTGTCCAGCTATTTAGGAAGGACAGGAGACACTGGATGTAGTTTAATTAGGCCACAACTTTATTAACAACTATCTGGGAGGACCCAGCAAAAAAAAGTGTACATTTCAGGTAATCCCATGATCATTTCAACATACAACAGGGGTGCATCCATCAACCCTCCCCCTTTCCCATCCTGGTCCCCAGCCCACCTGCTTCTGGGAACTTACCCTCCCCCAATCCTTCAGTGAGTGCTGAGATGGGCTATAAAGGGGGAAGGGAGTTAGTCATAGAAGCCCTGAACTATCCTGTTTCTGCTCCTTTAACAAATACCTCCTTTAAATCCTTTACTACTCCATTTATCAGATCACTGTATCCCTTCCCTGTGGAGCACCTGCACTGGACAGCCGTCCCAAATCAACATAATGAGTTGCAATATCATGGCCTAATTCCTGTGCCATGTTTGCCCCAACTAAGCCCCCTCCCTGAACCAGCTGTGGAGAAGGCAAACACCACCATCACCACCACCACCACCACGCACACACACACACTTTCCCTCACCAATCTGGAGGCGAAGAAAAAATTCCTTCCTAGCTCCCCTGAGAAAGGAGCAACTAGCACAATGCTGACAGTGGATCCTGACCAAACCTGCTATTTCACCAGTTCCATAGGTTGCAGGGTGGGTGTGCTTCACCTGATCCAGGAAAAAGAGGGCTTCTCCTGCCCGGCATTTACTTATATAACTTCCTCTCTCTTCTGGTCTCCTGGGTCAGTGTCCCCACTCTGATCTGCAGCTGCTGCAAAATCACTCTGTCTCTCTCTACCCCTTAACTGCCAGAGGTGAGTAAAGGCATCTTAAAGTGGGTGTAAAATTACATTTACATCCACTTCAGGAGGATTCCTTATTTTGCCAGAGTATTGTAAACAGTCGTCATCCCCGCCCTGCTTAATGTGAGGCGCAGTTCTTTAGTCTGTAAGGTGCCACAGGACTCTTTGTTGCTTTATCCTAGTGTGCTAATATTTTAGCTGCAGTGCTCTGAAAAAATAGTTTGTTTAATTAGTATCTGTTCTCACACTCATTGTTTATGAACAGACTAGTGCAAGACAACAAATTTGTGCTTTTAAACCTGAGTCTGGAAACTGAAAACCAACTCAATATGGCTAAGCTAGAATCTAGTTATTTGGTGGAAAGTTTACTTGTTTTTGTAGTCCAAATAAATAGCTTTAAATTACTTTTACATTTAATTACATAAAAGGCTGTCAAGAGAAAGTATGAATGAAGCAGCCAAGTAAAGCTACCAAAAAGAGAAAAATAACTCATGTATAATTGTTATATATTATGCTCTAATTGTGGTTCTATTCCTGCTATTCATGGAGGCTGGGTCAGTTGCCATATGGCTGACTATTATCCTAATTTACAGAAAGTCAGTGTTTAAATACTCCCTCACAATTTTCATGAAGTTTCATGGGTATGTGATTTCTATATCTTGTAATACAAGTTTTTTCACAAGTGTCAGGACCAAATATTTGGCTGGGGCCTAGTGGGCACACACTGAAGGAAAAACAAAATTTCCCTGTACTAGTTATAAGGACCAGAGACTTTGTACTTGATGTCACTGATCAGGCCCAACATATGATTTACTCTGAGGTCCAGTACCAGATACCCCTGTTCAGAGTAAATGGGTTGGAATGTATAATGTATCGAATGGGCAATGCAGAAGTCCCACAGTTTGAGGACTTCCTGACTTCTTGTTTATATAGAACATCGCTATGGTATAGTCTGTCAATACTGATACACATCTCCCCTGTAGATGGGTTTGAAACATCTGGCAAGCAAGGCGAACCGCATACACCTCACTGACATTGATGTGCAGCGAAAGTTCTGCCTGGGACCAGACATCTTGGGTCCTGAGTCTTCTCAGGTGTGCATCCCATCCCATCGCTGATACATCTGTGACTAGGGACAGCAATGGATGAGGCCTGGAGAAAGGTATTCCCGCACATACTGCTTGCAGTCAAGCCACCACTGAAGGGAATCAAGGACTGGATTATTATTTAGTTAAATTAATTGAGTAAATGATTCTTTCAGAAAAACAAATATCTTTTTACCTTCTCCTGTCTGTGTACCATGAATTTTCATGTCATCTTCACATAACTGATTTTCCATAAATTCTGTTTTATTAAACATCAATTTATTCCCACATACTAGGCTATTAGATTATAAGGAATGCCAATTCTGATTTTCACCTTGCTCCTTACAGGCTACCTCTAGTACATCCAGCTGTGACTTCTTGCTTTCAGCATGTTTTTCAAACCCCACTGCGTAAATCAAAAGCTGATCAGTCCTGGTGTCCATACACATAATCCTATATTCTCATTTTTTTCCACCCAGTAACTGTTGGACTCAAGATGGAACTGAATGATGGGGTAAGAAATATGTTTCACCTATAACTTCAGCAACATTTTAAAAGTAAATTTCCGCTAGCTTGGACCTGACAATTATATCAGTGCAATACAATATTTCAGAGAAAACCTTAAACCCCCATTATAAATATGTTCTTATTTCCCTACCAGGAACAGCCTGTAACTCAAGAGTATCCATGAGTTAGCAAGGCGTGCAGCCCATTAAAGAAATATTGAAATTTGTTTGTAACTGAATAATACAAAGAGACCTGTATTTGCTGTAGTCTAGCTGTTACTTTACAGATGTTAAAAACTATTTTTGCATCAACAAGCTTAAACAGGGGTTGGTAAGAACTGCATATACTAAAGTCAATCTGAAGTGGGAGGAATGCGGTCAAATGCATTCAGAACTATACATCTCTCAAGAAGCAAACTTGCTTATAAATAGACTCCAATCTTTGGCTTCATTGCAATGGCCAGAGTTAGTAACAAAAAAAAAAAGAAAGGAAAAGAGAACTCAGCAGTGTCCAAAAACAAAACATCCTTTATGGATAATTGTTTTTTCCCCTCTAAAGCTCTGACCAGGCAAAAGTAATATTTATCCATTTTTAAACATTCCCCATAAAAAACAAATACAAACTTGAACAGCACACAGCCTGAATGGAGGATGTATCAACAGTTATAAATCACTATAATGTAAACTATCTGGCCTCACATTTACAACTTTGATATAACAGAGAATCCCTGGCTCTGAGAAATTGTACAGCTGAACTCTCATGTTGAAATTTTCCACCACGTTTTTTAGAATGAAGGATTTGCTGGGACATCATCTGAACAGTTGAGTTAGTGCTGTGTGGTATTTTCACAGCACCTTTTTTTTTTTTTCAGGTGGATCAGATGCAATAGAAGCGCAGTTATCCTTTGAACGAAAGATGCTGCTTTTACCTTTTCACAAATGGAGGGTTACGAAATGGAAAATGTTATAACTGACTAGTTCCTTTTTCATGAACAGAAAATTAGACCCTTTAAAATATGTGTTTACTGTATGTTCTTATGAGCCAAAAAAAAAGTAAATCTATCTAAAAAAGGTCTTTTATCTTTTTGGGCTAATCGTCAACACTTGACAAAGTTACCCCACTAAAACACTTGTTTCTGTGGCATATTTTTCAAAGTTAATCCTCTTCAGAAGTTGTGAAAGCAAGATGGGATTTGTCTGACAAATGTAATTCACAACTCTGTCAAGCATGTGTGTATTTAACTTTCAGCTAAGAACAATTTGAAAATTCCTTATGCCAAAGGAAAAACCTCCGATATTTTCCATATCACTTTTTCCCACTGTCATTTTGCTTCATTCATTCTTTGAATTAATCTCTATTTAAATCTCTCTGTGGGTTTCTGCATCTTTATTTCTAAAATAGTTTCCTAAAAATCGACTGGCAGACATTTGTCTTCACATCCCAATTTTATTTTAAATAGGAGCTAAACACCGTAAGTGTACCTCTACTTCTCTTCAAAGACTCTGACGGCAAAGCCTCAGCTGGAACAAACTGTTATAACTCCATTGATGTCAATGGAGCAATGACAATGGAGCTATGACAATTTACACAAGTTGAGGATCTTCCCCCTTGTTCTGGCAAGAAGGGATGGAGGTTTGGATTCTGGAGCAAAGCGGTTTTTTGCTTGCTCTGCTTATTTGCATATTATTATCCAGAGTGCTCGTCCACTTCACAGTTATTACATAACACTGTCAGTGCTCTACTAACAAATGGGAAGGCGGTTTTGGGCGGCCTGAACTCTTTTCTTAGAAAAAGAGGAATAAGGAAAACAAATTAAAATCAAAGAAATCTACCCCTTCCAAAAAAGGGCACAAGTACTGCCTACGTCACCTTACATCACCCTCTACTGGACAATTCACAGAAATAAAAATGGACCCAATTCCCTCCTCCCTCTGTCCCCCTGCCCTCCCCAAAAAATATGCATGTTTTTTAAAAGGATATCTGCTTAACCTACTCTGGCAGCCATGTGTATGGCTCTTGTCAGAAAAAACACACATGTTGAGAACTAAAACCCTGGCTTGGAAAAGAGCAGGACAGACCATTACAATTAATACCTCAAGCACAACAAAGGGTGACATTTTCAAACTGAAGTGCCAGATGAAATATGGGAATACGATGTCTCCCTGAGCCCAACAATCTACTCTAATTTCTTTACACAGCCCATAAATACTGCGGCTGCTGTAAACTTGCACAGTCAATTACATTTAGAAGAATCTTAATGAATAACTTTGGGGGGAGGGGAGGGAAATAGCAGTGAAAAGGCATAAGTTCATTTTTTTTTCTAACAGCTTCATTAGACATATGTAGTCTAGAAATTAGATACTTCTGAACGTTTAGGATTTCAGCATCAAGATGCAATAATTACTCAGGCAAAACTCATATTGACAATGCCTGATTAAGAACTATAGTATCCATCTCATGCTGTCCTAGGCATTGCAAACCAGGGGTCAGCACAGTTAACTTCTAATTGTGATATATTGAAAAGACAAGAGGAAATTTGTTATTTTTAAGATATATGATATAAAGCTAGTCACATCATATGAATTTATCTGTACTGCAAAAGCAGAGAAAGACTTCAGTTTGAACATTTCACTCATAAAGTTTAACATGTCTAATGATAGTCAGCACAAGCATCTAAGAATGCAACTCAAGCATGTGCAACCTCCTTAAATGTGAAGGTATCCGGATCATTTTGACTAGGAAGCACGTAACAATTCAATTCTCATAATGGGCTCCTCAGACCCACAAAAAAGGAACCCAACGTTAAAGCCAGATAGGTTTCGGGAAATCACATTTTAAAAAATGAAGTGATGGTGAAAAATACCAGCTCAGAAGCTCTGGAAACTAAAGTCATTTACTGGGTCGCAGAATAGGACATACTGCAGGGCAGTGACCATGCCAGCTTCTCCATATTCCCACCAACAGTTCAGTCTTCCTAGCTACCCCAGTCCTTAGCCAGTCTGCTGGGACTGCCAACAAGGAGGACAATAGTGGAGTTTTGTACCTCTCTGCTGGGAACTGGACTGACACCAAATTCATTTCAAATCATATACTAAACAGCTATCAGTTACTACAAACCAGAACTACAGACGGACCAGCAACCTAGAGATAAAAAATGTTACTAATCCCCTGAGCCATGCATCCAGTCCCCTACAATTACACACTCAGTATAATCCTTGTCTCCCTCCTCAGAATATGCCATTCAGCAACACTACCCACATCAACATGGATGGCTGCAGTTCAGCACATCCACCACACATTTCCACCACAAAGAAGGTAGTTAAGCATTTTAACCCAGTCACGTATTAAGCTCTCTTCCACACGGTTGGTTATTATAAAAGTACAAATTAATTAGGGCCTGCATTTTCATCAAAAGCTATTATATAACAGCTCATTCACTGTGTTCTTAAAAGAAATGCCAGAACTAATAGAACACATTGGTTTAAATGATAGTGAGACGTGTTAGATATTTACCATTCCCAAATATAAAAGTATTAAACTATTACTTTGTACTTGCCGAGTTTTGAACAAGGGCAAGCAAATATCCCATACAGAAGAGAACGTCATTGTTTTACAGCACTTTTAAAAAGTACTAATAAGCATGCCCTGACTGAAACACACATACTGGGATTTACAATTGAAAGCTATTCTGAGATTAATCAGTCCTCAGAGATATGTGATTAAAAACATCACTGCATGCTAATTACCGGTATGTAATTCAGCTCTACAGTAGATCTTTTTCCTCATTAGTGCCTTTCATTCACTATATTCAAATAAAGATTTGGGTTCATCAATAAACTCAGGAGGGGGAAAAAATTAACCTAAAACTCAGGAAAACAGCTAATACAGAGACTATAGTAAACCCTCATGCCCAGCCCCCCTCCCAAGCCCTCACAAATATTTTTAAGCTTTTAAATGATGTTTTCAGAACAGCTGGGCTGCAATGCAGACAAACTGACACTGTGCGCCCACTTCACATATCAGTCGGCAGAAATAATATGAAAGAAAATACATTGTCAAAAGAATACAGAAATACTTTCTGAACCCCCACTAACACTTCCCAAGGGGATATTAAGAAGAATTAACTATCTGGCAGCCCATGAGTTTAAACAGAGCTACAAAACAACAGTTATTTTATCACCTTGAACCTAGTGAAAAGGTCAATAAAGTTTTTCCACTCTCCATTACCTGCAATGCTTTCTTACAAGCTTAGAAAATGTGTTTCAATTTGTCCCTCATTATTTGGTAAACGTTATATTGCTCCCCAGCCTAGAGTATATTTATTTCCTCCAGGACACCAGGTTGGTTACACCCAGCTCTCCAGGGACTTGCAGTAGGGTGCTGCTACCGTGTGCCCAGCTCATTATATTCCCCTCTGAATAAAATGCACAGTGTTTTGTTAGACGGCTGCTACCACAGAGAAAAAGGAGCAGCTCCAGCAGGCAGTGTACATGCTGTGCTCTGGTGTGATCACACTGAAATGGAGATGTGTTATGTTTCTGTGGGGATCGGGGATCAAAGTGGTGGATTTTAAAATAAAATAAATATTCAGACTTTGCAGAATATTTCTTCCCAGATAACAGTTTTGAGATGTTTTAGCTTTTAAAGCCTTTGGGCCGCATTGTGGCCCAGCCTAACGCAGATGTACGGGGAGTAAAGGGTTGTAAGGCTCATCCGCCTAACTGCGCAGCCTGCTCAGATGGCTGCTCCAGGCACAGGGAAGTAGATAAGTTGAGTAGGGCTACTAGTCCCCTCCCTCATATGCAAACAAATGAATGGAAAAGGGATGGAGGAGACATATGGACTGGGGGGAGCCAAAGTAGACTGGAAGCTCATGGGAATAATGAGGGAGTCACAATTCTGCCTAAGAGTTTCTCCTAGGGCAGCACAGTTACACACAACCCCACACTCGGTGCTAGGAGCAAAGGTCTAGCCCTTAATAAATTGACAGTGGCTTTTAAGCTGGCTACATTTTAGCAAATTCATTCAATTTAGTTAATTAAGAATATAAGAATGGCCATACTGGCTCAGACCAAAGGTCCATCTAGCCCAGTATCCCATCTTCTGACAGTGGCCAATGCCAGGTGCCCCAGAGAGAATGAACAGAACAGGTAATCATCAAGTGATCCATCCCCTGTCACCCATTCCCAGCTTCTTGCAACAGAGGCTAGGGACACCGAAAGATGCCAGAAGGATATGTAAAATTCTAAAACTAATTTTAAAATGTGCTGTGGTAGAAGTACACCCAAATCAATCGTCAATACATGCCTCATATTGTGCAAAAAAAAAAAAATACATCAGTGATATTCTCAGTTAAAAACTATTTCTTTTTATAACATATATGTTATTCACTGACATTCTTGAAGTTCAGTTCTTCCTTTCCAGAAATCCACTAGCTAAAAGACTTTTTATACAGCTGGCTTGCTAATTATCATCATCAGCAACAGAGAAAAGCTATTCAGGTTTAAAATGTTAAAAATATTTGGAACTGTATGAACAGCTAACCTTGACAGACCAGATCAGACTCTACAACATTCCAGTTCACATCAACAAAAACATGGCTGGAATATTATTTTTATTTATTGGTTGAATTATGCATTTGATTTAAACTGCTATCCTGCACTACGGACTGGAGTACTACCAAGTTTGGGGTGGACAGCAGTTAGCTGTATTTCCGAGCTGAATGGGATCTACAAAACAAACAGTTATTAAAAAATGTGTTTTCCATACCAAAGGCCATCATAGGTACCTCAAACATTCTTGTCTTCTGTACGCATCATGGGAACCTGATTTGTGGCTGGAAGATAAAAGTGTCTTGGACTCTAAACATATATTAAAGGGAAAATTTAGTGAAGAGTAACATCGACCTATTGGATGTCCATGCTACTGTTCAACTATGATTTCTGCAGTAGAATAATTTCACTGTTAAATACCGTAATGGCAGTGTTTTATATATTATTTAACTATACTGTAGGCCTTCTTATGTGCTGCCACCTATGTATGAGACAAGCTTCCTAAACCTATTCAACCAAACCACCTCTCTCACCTCATTTACATCCATCCGAAAAGCTCTGTTCTGCCATGAAGCCAAGGGGACAGCTATACAGTCCCTGAAATCTAACCACCAGGTAGTGATCAAACCAACAGACAAAGGGGGTACCATCATAGTGCTCAACCATGACAACTACATTAACGAGGCCAACTGACAACTGTCTGACACCACCTAGTATATGGAAATCAAAGACCCCACACCACAATTTACCCAGGAATTTAATATATCATCAAATCTTTCCTCAAACAACTCCAAGAAGCACTCTACAAATTCGTCCCCCACAAATCCACTCCAAGGTCCTTTGATCAGGGAACCCAGGCAGACCCATCATAACTGGCCACAGTATACTCACTGAAGAAATGTCTGCACTCATAGAACCCATCCTCAAACCACTCACTACATAAAGGGCCAGCTTCCTCCAGGACACAACTGACTTCTTCTGCAAACTCCACAATGTAAACTATCTCCTTCAGAACACCATCCTCACCACCATACATATTACTTCCCGATATACCAACATCCCTCACAGTGACAGCATCGCTGCCTGCCTCAAATATTTACAAGACAACTGTGACCCTCTACATTTCCCAGACTTGAAGAAGAGCTCTGTGTAAGCTCGAATGCTCGTCTCTCTCATCAACAGAAGCTGGTCCAGTAAGAGATACTACCTCACCCACCTTGTCTTATGAAGCATTAAAATAAACACAGAGAAACTAGTTTAAAGAAACTATGTAGATATGACCATGCCTTATTGATTAAGTCTGAGATATTACTGTAAACTTTGTCCTTCCTCTCCCACCCTACTTTTCTGGTCTGTTGATGACCTTCACTTATCACATCCTGTGAAATTTAGACTCTCTTTTTTATTTATTTGAGTGCACAAAAGTGTGCACTGAAAATAATTACTATTATTGTTGACTGTGCAAAGATTACAATTCCTGTTAATCACTGTAATACTCCAAAAGAAACTGAGCTATAAGGCCACACACTCTTCAGAATGTTTTGATGACATCACAGTGAACACAGAAAGAAAACTGAATGGTTTTGATGGCAGACTAATCCTGAGATGTATTTTTATGTAAGTCATAGTCTTCCTTTATTGTGTGAAGCAGCTACCATACTTTACCTGAAAGGTAGATGATGTTTAATTAAAATACACATTATATACCTATTTATATAGATCACTCGTTGTACTTAGTCACCTAACAGTTTCTACAATTTAATTAAATCAAACAGAAGCATCTACACTTGACAGTCCAGTCATTACTGTTATTGTTGCCCAATGGCAACATTCACTGACCAGCCAAAAACAAAATTCTAAACTAAATATCTGTCTAAGTAGGTGCACCTTAGTATGACGTGAAAGCAGTAATATATCAGCTCCAGCAAACAAGCAGGATAAGAGAGTTCCATAGCTGAGGGAAGGACACGTATTGAGAAGACCCTGCAATCTATCATAGAATCATAGATTATTAGGGTTGGAAGGGACCTCAGGAGGTCATCTAGTCCAACCCCCTGCTCAAAGCAGGACCAATCCCCAAATGGCTCCCTCAGGGATTGAGCTCGCAACCCTGGGTTTAGCAGGCCAATGCTCAAACCACGGAGCTATCCCTCCCGCTTATCTCATAGTGTTGTATCCTAAGACCTGAC
Source organism: Chelonoidis abingdonii (assembly GCF_003597395.2). NCBI lineage: Eukaryota > Metazoa > Chordata > Testudines > Testudinidae > Chelonoidis > Chelonoidis abingdonii. Next base: position 37,834,363 of record NC_133787.1, on the reverse strand, counting down.
TAAAGGAACACTCGAGCTTATCTCAACAGCTTTGACAAAAAACAGAGAAAGAGAGAGTTTCTCAAGTAGCTGAATTTCAGATCATTCAAGGCTCACCTTAAATTGCTCCCTGAAGCAAATGCTACCATAAAAAGTTGTCTGGGTTCATATGTAACACTTTAAAAAGCCATATGTGACAGCTATGTTGTCATAACTGTGAAATACAGACCTTAGATTACTTCAGAGCTGTAAAATATGACTTATTTTCCCTACTAGCTGGCAATGGGAATTTTGCCACATCCATTATACAGTGTATATAATAAGTAACAGATGCCTATGAATTATGGACCTGTAATTCAACCGAGGGGTTCCAGGGATGTCAAACCACAAAAGCAAAGCCTAAGTGGTTCATGTATTTACCTGAACAATGAGATGGAATTACAACTCTGACATCCAAAAGTTATCTCCCCCCCCACACACACTGCATGAATCAATTTAAAAAAAAAATTTCCCCTCTTCCTTTTCCTTATACTCTCATTCTGCTTCTTATCCCTTCCTTCCTGCTCTCTTTATATCTCTTCCACTCTTTTCAAATCGCTGCTGGAGAAGCTTCAGGTGAAATACTACTGCTCCTACTTGTTCTTGGGATGCCATAAATGTTTTCAGAGCAGGAGTGGGGCCTGACCAGAGTTTGCTGCTTTTTGTTAACAGTGTTTTCATAGTTCCTGGATGTGAAGGTACCTGATGGATTCACACAGACCTCAAACTCTCCCAGGAAGTAGGATCAACCATGTGTGATGGAGTAGGGACTGTCTGTGTGGGGAACGGGAAAGCAGGGGATGTCTTTAGGTGAGGGACAGGTGCTCAGCCTGTAACCCGAGCCCGGCAGGGGGGAGGGGGGAGCACCTGGGCGGAGGAGAAGGGGACAAAGGATTCGGCCGGCGGGAGGAAAGGCAGGACAGTTTGGGTTTGGGGCTGTGGGGCAGAATTCAGGGTATCCTAGCTGGGATCCAAGCACCCTGAACCCCCAGAAGGACTGGATGGAGGAGTCCTGACTGTGCCTGCAAGCTCTGCTGTAACCTGTGTTCCTGTTGTCCAATAAACCTTCTGTTTTACTGGCTGGATAAAAGTCACTGTGGGGTCCAAGCAGAGGGGAGCAGGGCTGGAACCCCCAGACTCCGTAACACCATGTTCTGAGGAAAACGTAAGACACAGAAACCATGAAATCCATGGAACATTTCATCCACATTTATCAAAGATGGAGGCTACTATTACTGTCTGTGTCCCTCCACTGGCAAAGAGGGTCTCATTGCCCTGAAAGCTAAATGTGCAGATGTTTCAGTAGAACTTTATCACATTCAGGATAAAAAGACATCTTTAAAGGCTATAACAGAAAGAGACAAGAGAGAATGCAGTTTTTGTTTAGATAGGAGACTACTGCCCCTTGAGTTAATATAGTGGACTTCAGAGGACAAAATGCCCTCAACCTGCATCTGTGGGCTTTATATCTCACTGTTGGTCCTTTTTTCATCCAGCAGATTAATGATTAATAGCTTTCCATAATGAACTCCAACACTAGTTAATATGTACATGCTAATGTGGCTATAAAGTCCACAACTATTGCATTTTGTATAAAGAAAAGAGATTTCAAAGAGAACTTCAAAATAATATCCCATCAATAAATATAATTTATGGTAACCATTATGCTGATTAGTTGTTTTAATCTGAGAATTCTGGAAATTATTTCAAGTTTCAGTATATAAAATTGTCCATTGAAAGCAGATTTTGACATTTTTGCATAAGATACAGCGGTTAGTGTTAACATGCAACCAAAAACTTCATAGAGGCAAGCAAATTTACTTCCTCTTCTTTGGGCTCACCTCCAAAATGCTGCTTTTAATATATGATGTACAAACACCCCACAATACTGCTTTTAATATAAGCATGAGCCAAAAATATCCCATGAGAATATTTCCTAGGTCAACATTTTTCATTTTATTATTGTTCATTCCTATATCTATGTGGAAACAGAGAATGCCTACTAGATTTTTAAGGATAGCTGGTAAATATTTTGTGAACAAAATTAAACATGTCCTAATAAACTGTATGAACATACTGTGAAAAAGACTTAACAAGATTCATTTTTCTTTTATTCTTATTATGAATCTTTTAATCACAGATAAATGTACAGCCCCTCTACTGAAAAAGCTTAACAATCTGGTTACCATGTAGTGGGTATACTACATAATGGCATGAACGTGCACATAAATTATTAGTTTATGAGGATTTGTATTTAAACTGCCAAAATTTTTGTTTGGGGTCAGGGGAGGGGTAGTCAAACCAGTATATCGTTGCAGAAAGAAGTTGAGACATAAGTATATAACCCATTGAAACTATTATGTTTCTTACCTACTGAAATCGGTTAAAATTTTCATTTCAAAACAAGAACATATTTATTGACAGTTTGGTGGATGGCTTCCCTTCCTCCATCTCAAGCCAGAAACAAACACACACACACGTCTGTTCATCAACATTAAACTCTACTTGCAAGAAAAGCTGCAACAAGCCATAGTCTTATTCCGAAATGATCACTTGAAATTTCATCATCTCTTTCTCAGTTTATATTCAAGTATAGATAGTACATTATAGCTACATAAAGATACTGCAATTAGTAGTGTCTACATATGAGCCTGTTGTAAATGTAGAGTAATAGAAGCTAATTTTGTTTTCAAGTATTCTGAAAGACAAATGAAATGTTTAGGGTAAATTTCCATTTCTCTAATGTTTCTTTTACCTGAGCCACTATAAGATGAAGAGGAAGGCGTTCGCCTGGAAAAACTTTTCACTGCAAGACTCTGGCCTCGCTGTTTTCGCCGCCAAGCTGTCCGGCATTTGGAGTCTATGCTCTGCTTGATCCGGTACCAGTCTGACTCTGTAATTCCAAATTTATAGAAAAGGTGACCTAGAAAGAGGGGGGGAAAAAACACAAAAGGATAGGACACAATATAAACCCATATTTTGTATGAAATGCTCTTATCTACATGAGGCTGCAGGGACTCTCATACATTCAAAGAGATGAAGGCATTGTATGAAATAGCATCTGTTGAAAAGTGCCCAAAATCACCTCAGGGAACATGAGATGCTCGATGGCAGAGATTATCAAAACTGCAGTTGTGTGCAATTACAGCAACCATCACACAAATTACCACACACAAATCAAGTAACTGAATGTGTGCAAAAAGAACAGGAGTACTTGTGGCACCTTAGAGACTAACAAATTTATTTCAGCATGAGCTTTCATGAGCTACAGCTCACTTCTTCAGATGCATAGAATGGAATTCACAGACAGGAGATATTTATACATACAGAGAACATGAAAAGGTGGAAGTATGCATATCAACAGGAAGAGTCTAATCAATTGAGATGAGCTATCATCAGCAGGAGAAAAAAAAACTTTTTAAGTGATAATTAAGATGACCCATAGAAGGTGTGAGGAGAACTTAACATAGGGAAATAGATTCAATTAGTGTAATGACCCAACCATTCCCAGTCTCTGTTTAAGCCTGAGTTAATTGTATCTGATTTGCATATTAATTCGAGTTCAGCAGTCTCTCTTTGGAGTCTGTTTTTTTGAAGTTTTTTTTGTTGCAAAATTGCCACCTTCAAGTCTGTCACTGAGTGGTTAGAGAGATTGAAGTATTCTCCCATTGGTTTTTGAATGTTATGATTCCTGATGTCAGATTTGTGTCCATTTATTTTTTTGCGTAGAGACTGTCCGGTTTGGGCAATCTACATGGCAGAAGGGCATTGCTGGCAAATGATGGCATATATCACGTTGGTAAATGTGCGAGCCCCTGATGGCATGGCTGATGTGATTAGGTCCTATGATGGTGTCACTTGAATAAATATGAGGACAGAGCTGGCATCGGGCTTTGTTGCAAGGATAGGTTCCTGGGTTAGTGTTAGTGTTAGTTTTTTTACTCCTGCTGATGATAGCTCATCTCAATTGATTAGACTCTTCCTGTTGGTATGCATACTTCCACCTTTTCATGTTCTCTGTATGTATAAATATCTCCTGTCTGTGTGTTCCATTCTATGCATCCATTCAGCTCATGCTGAAATAGATTTGTTAGTCTCTAAGGTGCCACAAGTACTCCTGTTCTTTTTGCGAATACAGACTAACACGGCTGCTACTCTGAATGTGTGCAAATGATCAGTTGTGTATTTAACTGGCCACCAGTATATGCAATTTCCCAATTTGCATGTGCATTTGTGGAAATGGCACCATCAAGTTTGAGAAGCACAGTACCGAAAATTTGATAGATGAGTTGCTCCTTGGCCAAATGTGGATGAAATTATATTTAAACCTTCCCTACAGTCACAATTTCTAGAAAACTAATGGTGAGTAGATGCCAGGACTAATTCTCTAACAGGATTGATATATAAGCTGAAGTGGTTTTTTGGTTTTGTTTACTGGCCTTCTAGAGCAGTGTTTTTCAAAGTATGGGTCACGAGTCAATACTGGGTCGCGGATTGTCAGACACTGGGTCACCTTGATGATTCAAATTATAACGATTGTTGCCGCACAGCAGCTCTAAAGGGCTGCACAGCAGGGACCTGGAGAGAACAGAGGTAAGGAGTGGGTGGGAACTAGGGAGAGGAGCAAGATGGAGTTTGCAGGGGTCCTGCGGGCCTCTCCCCTGGCCCCAGATCTCGCTGTTGCCGACCAGGAGAGAATGACCCTTTCCCTAGAACTCTGTGCTCTCTGCAGGCAGGGGGAGAGAGAGGCTCTTCCCCCAGAGCTCCATGCTCGGAGCTGCCTGCTGGCAGGGAGAGGGCTGGTGGAGGGGTCCACTGGCCCCAGCCCTGGGGCAGCCTGCCTGGACCCAAACTCCTCATCTCTGGCCCCACCCCAGAGCCCGTACCACCAGCCAGAGCCCTCACCTCCCCCACATCCCAACCCTCTGCCCCAGCCCTGAGCCCTCTCCTGCATCCTCAACCCATTCTCAGCCCCACACCGCAGGCCTCACCCCCAGACATAGCCCTCACTCTACCCTCTGCCTTACCCTGGGCCACCTCCCACACTCCTTACCATAGGCTTACTAATGTCTAGTGTTAGTTATGTAAAGTGGGTTAAGCTGGAATCTATTGCAACGTTATGATTTTATGAAAACTCTAGTCAATGGATATAATTATGTTGGGTCACGGGCACCAACAATTTTCTTCAACTGGGTTACGAGGAAAAAAGTTTGAAAACCACTGTTCTAGAGAGCATGTCTGTTGATTCTTCAAAATCACCTAACTGTAAATTGCAGGATGAAGGAAGTGACCTTTTGAGGGTATTCCTAATGCTATCAAGTCAGGTCATTCTAAGGAAGCTTTTCTACACTTTCCTAATATAGCCGTTTCAACAGATTATTTTGGTTTCCCCATCCACTGTGTAAAAATAAAAAGATCCTGTGAGTTAAGCTGCATGAAGATTTTCCAGTGAAGCTCCTTGGTTTGGTTTTGTTGCAAACTCAGTCCAAGGTTCGCAAGCTTTGCAGTAAACATGTTTCAAGAGAAACAGAAGCAGCAAGCACCAAACACAGGGTTGTGTTTCAACTGTAACAGAAATGGGTTCAGTTTCCAGGACAGTATGGTTAAAAATAATGGGAAAGAAATACATAAGGCATTATCAGCATTTTCACGAGTTCTCAATACAACATTGCCAATCCTCATGATTCTGTTGCAAGTCTTGCAATAGTTCGTGTTTTTCTTAAAGCCCCAGTTGCCTGAAGTCATCTGATTATACGGTAATCTCATCTTTCATTTAAAAAAAAGAAGAACAAGAAGAAGTTTCTAGCCCTCACAGCTGAAGAGAAAAAGTTTGAAAGAATAAACCCTAACGTTTCAAAAACTATAAGGCAAAAAAATATGTATATTATTCTTTAAAATGCTGATTGTGAAGAGCTGAGTCATGATTAAACTTTTGGGTTTGGCAATATTGCAATTAAATCCCATCTAACTACCTTAATGATGAAAGAGTCATGTTACAAAACCCACAGCTACTACTTAGTCCAATTTCTGATCAAAAATTGAGTTGGATGCTTCTCAACTAAACCAATCAATATGCCTAGCAACACAGTACAGAGGTTCCAATTCATCTCAGCTGACTATGAGGTCACCCTAAATTCCTAGAATAGAAAGACAACAGTTTTTGTTAAACCAATAAAGCTGTCTTTAGGCTTCCTTCATGCTTTTTATTTTGTCAGCCTGTTCCCAGGGCTTTGCTAATTGTAATATATTTAGCTGAATATCCTATTCTAATAGGCTCAACACATAAAACATTATTTTGAGTCTAAATTTCTGATTTTTAATATACAGTTGTTTCTTATGCCCCTTCTCTTGACACAAATTGTCTCTCTTCTCAACAACCAGCTAGTTTTACCGTCAAGCCTTCCATTAAGACCCTGATCCTGTGAAGTATTTAAACATGTGCTTAACTTCAATCTTTCGTGTAGTCCCACTGAAATCATGGGGACTGCTCGTGTGGTTAATGTTAAATCTCTGTGTAAGTGCTTTGCCAGATTGGGGCTGAAACAGCTAAAATTCCAGATTCACAAGACTGTAAATATTATAACATTTGCTGCTTTCTTTTAATTTTTAAATAAATGGAAGTTCTTGTAGAATTTCACTTATTCATATGCATATCTTACCACCTTTTATATATAATCTATTTGGTTTATTATATGGATTAAGCCATCACCATTTTTTTAACACTGGTTCTGTTTACTGCTGGTCTAAATTAGCTGCATATTTGTTTAAAGAGCAACCAGAAAATGAACAAAGGCAAACTAATTAAAGTCAGGAAAGAATTGGCATCAAAGAGCCCATTACAGAAGCAGTGCAAGCCCCAAACGTTCTCACTGGCAACTGACAGCAAGCAAATATGCTTTTTCGAGATTGTTTTACAACTACTACATTTTGCCTCAGACAGGAGGCAGAAAATTGACTGAAACTATCTGTTGCTGTATAATATTTTCCTTTCTATAGGTGTCAGCAAAATGAAAGCACATTCTGTACCGTAAATACTGAGACCACATTTTTCTGAGTGTCATCTATTGCCTTGCAATCTAATATGCTGTACACAGAAATAGGTTTATAATTTTTTTCAATAACATCCAGTAAAAGCAGTTGCGTTTTCACTCTGAGTATATCTCAGCTGCCACTATGTGCCAAAGCTTTCCAGATAAGATATATTGTCACATACTGTGGCGATCACTCTTGTAACCCTGGATTTCCATATATTCTTCTTCCATATGTTCAAATTTCATTAATAAATACATTTAAACACTTCTTCAGGTTGCACACTGCCTCCAGTAAAGGTAAATCAACAAACTGCAGGTGGATTCTGGGGTTGAGGGGAAGGGCATACACTATTTGGAATTGGCAGCATAATACAGCAGGGCAAGGTTTAAGTTTTACAAAGTAATTCATGGGACATCTCAGGCTAACTGTCACTTTATACAAACAGGAATCAAACAATATAAGCTGTTGGAGACATGATGATCAGAGCTGCAGCAAGCAGCTCATGCTAGGGGAGTCAGTGTTTGCATGCCAAGACCATATGGGAACAGATGTTGTGTACTGGGGCTGTACATTAAGGATGCCTCAGAATTTGTCATGTTGAGGGAGCATAGGAAAAGGAGGCCTCTCCCTGTTACAAACAGATAATGGATACATTTCACCATATCACCAGTGTAACGGGTAGTAATACTGAAACACTGGAAAAAGATGAAGACACCTGTTTAGAGTGAAATAGCTCACAAATGAGATTTTGTAAATCATTGCACTCATAAGCTAAACAGGGGTAAGGAGCAGGACCGGCGCTAGGGGTTTTAGAGCCCTAGGTGCATGGCAATTTCGCCGCCCTGTGCCCTGGTCCCACGGCTCCGGTGGAGCTGCCGCAGTGGTGCCTGTGGGAGGTCCACCGGAGCCGCGGGAGCAGCCGACCGTCTGCAGGCACGACTGCAGCAGCTCCACTGGAGCCGCGGACCAGTGGACCCTCCACAGGCATGAGTGCGGCAGCTCCACCGGAGCCACCTGCCGCCCCCTCTGGCAAAATGCTGCCCACCAATAATCCTGGCGCCCTAGGTGATTGCCTAGGCCGCCTAAATGGAAGCGCCAGCCCTGGTAAGGAGGGAAGAAGCAGATTTTGAACTAGGAGGAGAGAACAGATTTTGGGCTCAGATTTTCAGAACTATGCATGCACATGTGCAGTTAGATCATGCAATTTCTACCTAAATAATATGGTGATGGAAGCCCTACAAATGGTATAGACAGTCACACGGGCGACTAGGAAGGCCATCTTCCATGACAGGTATAGAATGTGACAAAGTTCCTCCTCTACCTTGGTCGGTCCTGCGCATATTGGCAGATTTGCTCACCTCAGTGATCTTCCCCACAGTCTGGGTCAACTTCTCCTGTGTCTGATCAGGAGTTGGGAGGTTTGGGGTAAACCCGGGCTCGCCATCTACTCTGGGTTCCAGCCCAGGGCCCTGTGGATTTCAGCTGTCTATAGTGCCTCCTGTAACAGCTGCATGACAGCTACAATTCCCTGGGCTACTTCCCCATGGCCTCCTCCAAACATCTTCATCCTCACCACAGGACCTTCCTCCTGGAGTCTGATAATGCTTGTACTCCTTAGTCCTCCAGCAGCACACCCTCTCACTCTCAGCTCCTTGCGCCTCTTGCTCCCAGCTCCTCACACGCACATCCTCTCGTCCCCCTCACCTGACTGGAGTGAGCTCCTTTTTAAACCCAGGTGCCCTGATTAGCCTGCCTTGATTGGTTGCAGGTGTTCTAATCAGCCTGTCTGCCTTAATTGGTTCTAGCAGGTTTCTGATTACTCTAGTGCAGCCCCTGCTCTAGTCACTCAGGGAACAGAAAACTATTCATCCAGTATATTTGCCCTCTACCAGACTCCTGTACCCCACTGGTTTGGATCTGTCACAAGAAGCAAGTCACCAGGGGTTCAAATGGGGGTCCCGTTAGTCTGGAAAGGACCAGGTTGAGGTCCCAAGCTGGGACCAGTTTTCTAACCTGCAGGTACAGCCTTTCCAGATCTTTCAGGAAATGCCCAAAAATGGGGTTGGCAAAGACGGAATGCCCAGCTGCTCCTGGATGGAAGACAGAAATGGCTGCCAAGTGCACCTTGATCAATGATGCTGTTTCAAGTATAGTAGGTAGTCCAAGATGAGTGGTATAGACGCCTGCATTGGAGGTGTGCAGCCCTGAGCATACCAGATTGTAAATCTTTTCCACTTGGCCAGGTACATGGCCCTGGTGGAGGACTTCCTGCGACCAAGTAAGACCTCCCTAACAGGCTCAGAGCACATGAGTTCCATGGGGTTTACCCATGAAGCTTCCAGGCTGTGAGATGAAGGGACTGGAGGTCGGGGTGATGAAGCCAACCATAGTCTTGGGTGATCACGTCTGGGACCTGTGGCAGTGCGATTGGGGTGTCCACTGACAGCTCCAGGAGCGTGGTGTGTCAGTGTTGGTGAGGCCACGCCAGTGCCACCATTATGATCACCCCATCTCTGCAGATCTTGAGCAGGACCTTGTGTACTAGTGGGAATGCATACAGCAGATGTTCCATCCAGGGGAGGAGAAATGCGCCCACAAGTGAGCCCAGGCTGTGATTCTGGAAGGAACAGAATTATGTGCCCTTTCTGTTGCCTCGTGGGGCAAACAGGTCGACCTGGGGAACTCTCCATCTCTGAAAAGTGCTGTGAATTACATCTGGATGGATGGACCACTCGTGGTTGTGGAAGGATCTGCTGAGGTAGTCCACCTGCTCATTTTGGGAACCTGGGATGTAGGGCACTTCCAGGCAAATGGAGTGGGCTATGCAGAATTCCCACAGCTTGAGGACTTCCTGACACAGCGGAGAGGAAGGGGCTCCACCCTGCTTGCTTATGTAAAACATTGCAGTTGTGTTGTCCATCATAACCGCCATGCACTGCTTGCTTATGTAAAACATTGCAGTTGTGTTGTCCATCATAACTGCCATGCACTGCCCTTGTAGATGGGCTTGGAAGGTTTGGCACGCTAGTCTGACCAACCTCAACTCCCTGATGTTGATACGGAATGAGAGCTTGTCCTGAGACAAAAGGCCGTGCATCTGAATGTCTCCCAGAACCACTCCAATGAAGTCTATACTTTGCGTGGGCGTGAGAGTAGACTTTTCTGTGTTGATCATGAGACCTAGGCTCCTGAAGAGGTCTCTGACGATGTGCAGATGCTCTGATACTTGCCACTGGGAAGTCCCTCGAATGAGCCAATCGTCGAGATACAGGTAGACGTGTAGTCGACGACGCCGGAGGGAGGCAGCGACTACAGCCATGTACTTTGTGAAGACACACGGAGCTGCAGAAAGGCCAAACGGAGGTACAGTAAACTGAAAGTGTTGGTGATTGACCACAAAACGGAGGTACCGTCTGTGTGGTGGATAAATTGCGATGTGGAAATATGCGTCCTTCATATCGAGGGCGGCATACCAGTCTCCTGGATCCAGGGATGGGATAATGGTCCCCAGGGATACCATGCGGAACTTCAGCTTTATCATAAATTTGTTGAGTTCTCGCAGGTCTAGGATCTGTCGTAGACTCCCTTTGCCTTGGGGATTAAGAAGTAGAGGGAATAAAACCCCTTGCCTCTCATGTCCTTTGGCACCTCCTTTATGGCTCCCATGGCTAGGAGCGACTGGACCTCTTGTAAGAGGAATTGCTCATGAGAGAGGTCCCTGAAGAGAGACGGGTAGGGAGGGTGAGAAGGCGGGGTTGGAGCAAACTGGAGGTGGTATCCCTCTTCCACCGTGCACAGGACCCAACGATCTGAAGTTAGCTGGGACCAGGAAGGGAGGAATCGGGAGAGGTGGCTGAAAAAGGGAGGAGAAGGATCCGGTAGGGTTACTGGTGGGCCGTCCTCAGGCGCCCCATCAAAAGTTCTGCTTAGGCCCTGCTGGTGGTTTAAGGGGCGCCTGATTTTGAGCTCCTTGAGGGCCAGACTGTCTCCGACGATTCCCCCTGCCACACCTTCTGGTAACGTCCTGACGCGGCCTAGTCTGGGCATAAGGACGGTTTATCTGGGGCCGGAAGGTCCTGCGTTGGGTCACTGGCGTGTGCATACCCAGCAAACGCATTAGAACGCGATTGTCCTTCAGACTTTGCAATCTGGGGTCAGTCTTGTCTGAGAAAAGGCCCTGGCCTTCAAAGGATAAATCCTGAATAGTTTGTTGCAATTCAGGGGGAAGGCCTGATACCTGGAGCCAGGAGATACGCCTCATCGTCACTCCTGACACCATAGTTCTGGCTGCAGAGTCCGCTGCATCCAGAGAGGCCTGGAGGGAGGTTCTCACTACCTTTTTACGCTCCTCAAGTAGGGCCGTGAATTCTTGATGCGATTCCTGGGGAAGAAGCTCCATAAACTTCCCCAAGGACACCCAAGTGTTAAAGTTATACTTACTTAGGAGGGCTTGTTGGTTCGCCACCCTAAGCTGGAGGCCCCCGGCCGAGTATATTTTGCAGCCTGGTAGGTTCATACACCTAGCCTCCTTTGACTTGGGATCCGGGGCTTGCTGGCCATGACGCTCCCGTTCGTTCACCGACTGGACAACTAGAGAGCAAGGAGGTGGGTGAATGTAGAGATATTCATACCCCTTTGAAGGGACCATATATTTCCTCTCTACTCCCCTTGGTGTAGGTGGAATTGAAGCTGGGGATTGACAAATGGTGTCTGCATTAGCCTGTATAGTGCGGATGAATGGAAGAGCGACTCTAGTAGGTCCATCAGCCGATAGGATGTCCATGACCAGGTCCTCTATTTCATGGACCTCCTCCACCTGCAAGTTCATATTCTGAGCCACTTGTCGCAAAAGGTCCTGATGGGCCCTGAGGTCAACTGGTGGAGGGCCTGAGGAGGATGTCCCCGCCACTGACTCATCAGGTGAGGAAGAGGAGGAGGAGAGGCCCGGGACCAAAGGGTCCTGTAGTGGCTCCTGTACTTGATGGGCATCATCTGCATCTGGTGGAACCTTGGCAACTGCAGATGGTATTGGTGCCTCATCCGTGCCTGTGGCGGGGGGTGGCTTACCGTCGCCTCTGGTACCCGGTGTTCTGACGGGGCCGACCATTGAGCCACTGATGGTGCACCTTGGCTTTGGTGGTATGCCCACGGTGTCCAGAAGGATCAGTGATGAGGCCCTTGCTCGTGGCTCTGTCCCTCTGAGAATATATGGCTAGGGACGTCAGAGTCACGCTCCTGATGATAGGATGCGCTACCAGCCTGCGATGACACTGATGTGTGTCTGGAAGGCCACGGTGGTGCTGATATGCCCTGGGAAGGCACCACTGTTCTCGACACTCAGGCCCGGGGCAGTACCAGGGAGCAGTACTGGGAGCTATAACGGCACCATGAATGAGACCAGGACCTTCTACCGTATCGGTGCCGGGAGGTCGACCGAGATCTCGAGTCCCTTCATCTGGAGCAACTGCGGGCTACACCGTGCCGAGATCGGTGCAGTGAGCTGGATCAGTACCATAAGTATCTGTCTGGTGAACGAGATGTCGAACGGTGCTGCGAGTGCGACCGGTACTGCGATGGAGAGCGCTGCCTGGACTGCGAGGGGTGCCGGGAGTGGGAACGGCGTGATCGAGAGCGTCTGCGAGACCGGAATCTTGTACAACGTCTCTCTGGGGGACCAACGGAAGGAGGCCTTACCATGGCCGGCTTGCTGATGGATTGTATGACCCGCACCAGTGGTGCCAGGGGTCGAGGCCATGTTGACTCCATCATTGTGATGAGCTCCCTTGCAGAATCACAGATTATTAGGGTTGGAAGGGACCTCAGGAGATCATCTAGTCCAACCCCCTGCTCAAAGCAGGACCAATCCCCACTTCCCTAAATGGCCCCCTCAAGGATTGAACTCACAACCCTGGGTTTAGCAGGCCAATGCTCAAACCACTGAGCTATCCCTCCCCCCATTGAGCTATCCGTGGAGAAGGTCTCCGGCGTAGAAGGGAGGACAAGCTCAACCACAGCATGAGCCGGGGAGCTGTCGGGCACCGGACTCAAGGGCCTTTGTGGGACCGGAATCGACGGTGCCGAGCTTGGCGGAGGCGCAATCTGCAGTGTCACAGTCGACGGTGCTGTGGCAGATGACAGTGCCAGATGAACCGTCTTGGAAGGGTGCTCCTTCCATGGAGCCGAAGTTGAGGCACCATGTTGCTTCCCAGGTCTCGTGGACAGGGAGCAGTGCCAAGCAGATGTCAGTGCCGGTAAGGGTCAGTGCCGGGACTCCTTCTCGGTACCGGAGCGGTCCGGTGCCGAAGAGGCGCTCCTTACCGAAGCAGTCTGTTGGGCGCTCAGTGCCGACGCTGCAGGACTAAGTGCCGACTCCATGAGGAGCTGTTTCAATCGAAAGTGCCGCTCCTTCTTCGTCCTTGGTTTAAAGGACTTGCAGATGTGGCACTTATCAGCAAGGTGGGATTCCCCTAGGCACTTGAGGCAGGAGTTGTGGGGATCCCCTATTGGCATCAGCTTTTGGCACGCCGAGCACGGTTTGAATCCCAGTGCCTTGGGCATGGGCCATCAGCGAGGCGGAGGAAAGGGGCTAATCCCCGATCCCCCCCTGAACTACATATACTAACTATAAAGACAAGAACTAATACTAACTATAACTAGAAGAACTCGAACTATAGACACAGTAACAGTAAAGAACTATGAGTAGCTAGGGATGTGGAGATCAGCAAAGCCACGCACCACAGTTCCAACGACCGTCACGGGCGGTAAGAAGGAACTGAAGGGCCGTTGGGTCAGCAGGGGTATATATCCAGCGCCATGACAGCGCCACTCCAGGGGGCGCCCGGCCGACCCACCAACTGTTGCTAGGGTAAAAATCTTCCGACAAGCGTGCACGCGGCACGCGCACACCTAATTGGAATCGATATGAGCAAGCACTCGAAGAAGAACAAAAGTTACATGAACCAAATTAAAACTAAATAGCTATCCACACGCCCTCAGAGCTCAAAGCCCTACAAAACACAAAAATTCCCTCCCTTCCACCATGTAGATCTACCCTACCCTTTGCAGTATCCTGCACAAATAGGCTCTGATGTGTGTCTTGCAGCTCCAGGAATCCATGGCACACAATAGAAGTTGCCTCTAAATGGACAAACAATTCACATTTCATTTCCTTTTGTCAACTACATATTTTTACCTGAAACCTGCATCCAAGTATACTAATACCGTATAAACTTTATATTCCTATATCTAAACAATTATAAATTGTAATTACAATATTAGACCAAAGCACTTGTACTGAATAGCACACAACCATTTTCATGACAGATTGAAAATGATCTTCAAAATGTTTTCAGCTCTTAAATGGTTTTTAACAGTGTTGAGAATTGCAAGTGACTTGTTGCTTGCCTTAGCCTTCCCCAGACATTCTGTTAAAACAGCAAGCATGCAAAAAGGGATATATTGTCACCTTACTGAGTAACCATAACTCTCTCTACCAGAGCTTTCAGTCTTCAGGAAGGCCATCCCCCAAAGTGCTGTACTTACATTTACCTTACTGAACTGCAGGTTCTAATATCACAGCACCTATTTATGACCCGGGCGAATAAGCAGTAATTTTCTGCGTTTGATCTTTATGGAGAAACAGATCCTCAGTGTTCCTCAAATGTAACTCCGTTCTGCCTTGGAACCAAACCAAATAACTGATGAATTTACAGCTGTGTGGGGCAATCCACAGTTTGAAATTAAAGCCTGATGTTTAAGTAGGAGCAATCACCTATAACAGAAATGACAGTGCTTTCTCTGTGAAAACAAATATTTCTGATTCTAAGCAGCTGTTGCCAACAGCAATGCTCTATACAGTTTCTGATATCCACATATTGAAAGATAAATTAACAAAAACAGTTATGTTTATGCTGGAAAAAGCAGCACAATTTAGTGTGACATCACAATGTGCAGCAAAGCTGATGGAAAAATGTAGGTCTGTCACTTTAAAATATATATAATTTAAAATCCTTTCTGAGACATCCTGTTACATAAGCCCTTTCCACAGTGTCTCAGAATTCCATCTGGATGGCAAAAGCCACCATATGTGCCGCCAAGAAAAACTAACTTATGAATCAACAACGAAAATTTCTCCCCTTCCGAAGGAGCTTGTGGGTTTGGAAAGGACTGGCATGACAGAAATCTGAACACTGTATGAATTTATTTACATTTTACCACCAGTGGAACTATCAGCCTTAGGCATCTCCATAGTTCATTGTTTAACCCTTTCAAAACAAAACAAAAAAGAAACAAAAAGGAAATATGTAGGTTTCCAAGCCTGAGCGAAATGGCTATGCAACTTTCTGGAATTCAATTTATGAGTTTCATGAAATCATAAAACTCTTCTTGCATGAAGCAATGCATTTTCCAGATGAGATGTACATTAATTCTTGCACAACCGAACCATCTGTATTCAGTGGCTGGACTGCTTTTCCTCTCATCGTGACAATAGGGATTAAATGTTTTCATAGACGCTTTCTGTCTTCTAAGCCCTGTGATAAAAATATTGCTCCGTCATTTACACAGCCTTTGATACTTAAGTAAAGGTTTCTTTTCCAGAATCCATTCAAGCACTGTTAGGATACTTTGCTTATTCAGGGCCTGAGCCAGAGAAATAGTGAGTAAACACCCCAGTTCACACTGAAGTCAATGAGGATTGAGAGTGCTAAGCACATCTCAGAATCATGCCCTAAAGTAGTGGTCACCAACTGGTCGATCGCGAACAACTGGTCGATCCCAGAGACTATCCCAGTCGATTGCGATCTCTGGCCAATAATAAGCAGTAGTGCAGCGGGGATGCCACTAAGGCAGGCTCCCTGTCTGCCCCGGCCCCACGCCGCTCCTGGAAGGGGCCAGCATGCACCCGCAGCCCTGGGTGGGAGGAGGGAGGGCAGGGGTCTCCGTACGCTGCTTCTGCTTGTAAGCACCGCCCCCGCAGCTCCCATTGACCAGGAACAGGGAACTGTGGCCAATGAGAGCTGCGGGAGTGGTGTCTGCAGAGATGGGCAGTGCGCGGAGCCAAATGCCTCCCCCAAGGAGCCGCAGGGGCACATTGGGCCCTTCTGGGAGTGGGTGTAGCTGGGACAGGCTGTGCCACTGACCGGGAGCCACCTGAGATAAGTGCCGCCTGGTGGGAGTCCGCACCCCAACCCCCAGCCCTGAGTCCCCTCCCAGAGTCAGCACCCCATATATCCTCCTGCACCACGAACCCTCTCCTGCACCCCAAGCTAATGCCCCAGCCCAGCAAGCACCCTTCACCCCCCTCCTGCACCCAGTACCCCCTCCTGTACCCCAACCCCCTGCCCTAGCCTTGATCCCCTCTTGTACCCCAACCCCCTGCCCCAGCCCTGACCCCCTCCTGCACCCCAACCCTCTGCCCCAGGCTCAGCCTGGAGCCACCTCCCACACTCCGAACCCTCAGTCCCAGCCCAGAACCCGCACTCCCTCCCAAACCCCAACCCTCTGCTCCAGCCCGATGAAAGTTAGTGAGCAAGGGGAGGGACAGGGAGATGAAGCGAGTGGGGTGGGGCTTTGGGGAAGGGGCAGGGCCTCAGGGAAGGGGTGGGGTAGATCCTGGGTTGCACTTATATTCAAAAAGTGATCTTGGGCATAAAAAAGGTTGGAGACCACTGCTCTAAATCAACATTGCCACTCCATTACTCTAGTAACTGTCCTGCATTGAAAATAAACAGGCAAATAGTCATTACTCTAGAAAAGTTCCACATATGGAAGAATTAACCCAAAGCAAGTAGTGATTAGAACAACTGTGATACAAACACACTTCCATTCCATCTGTAATTTCGTGGCTTTGGATAGATTCATAGTACAGTAAAGAAGCTCTTAGGATGCAACTCATTACATATTAGTAATTAGAGATGGCAAGTTTGCAGCAGGCAAAGAACAGTGAAGGAGGGCGTTGCACACAAGGGCTTAAAAAAAATGCAAGAACTTACTGGATTTCATTTAAAAAAAATAAGCACTCTCCTCCTCCTCCTCTTTATCTCAGCTATCCAGGTGCAGCACCAATTCTCATGTTTAAAGGCATCAGCATTTCCTAAACAATCTTTGTTCCCCCTGCTGTAAACTGATCTTGTGTATGCCTGAGTGACATGCAAAATCTGAGGGGAGATGGAGCATTCAACCTGAATTATCTTTAGGTTCATAACCTAGTTTGAAGCCTTTTACAACACGAGCAGCCTCCCAGGAGAAGGGGTGGGGAACCTCCTGCACTTGAGATATTTAAAACTAGTCTGACCAAAGTACTGGAGTCGGAACAGACGGTATGGAACAATCCTGCATTGGCTGGAAATGGAGGGTGTAGATGACCTAATACAGTAGAGGTCTTTTCCATCTCCAGCTTCTATAAGTCTAGGAACAGATGGCTTCTTGATAGCATATTATGCGCAATCAAGCTAAAAGATATCATGATTGACTGGCTAAACAGTTGTGCTCGGATGTGGAAAATAAATTCTCCATTAGTGTAATGCAAAATAACAGGCAAAGAGAGGGTGGGAAAGAGAGAAAAAAAACATTGCCAATAATTTATTTCTGGAATTTTGCTGCCTTAATGTCAGTTTATTAAACAGTAACTGGCCAGGAAAAGTAAATGTAATCCATACGAGTACCCAGAAAAGAGGGGAACACCTGCCAATATAAAATTATAGTATTTTACATCAAATATATAAGCAGATACCAGCACTGGTGCCATTTATTAGAACTGTGGTGCTGAGATAAACTCAATAGGCTCTCCTATCATCCTCTTGCCTAGCCCAAAAAAGGGTTATCACGTCCCTCCATGTGGCAGCATTTAACTGATTTACAAAGGAGGAGCCATTTGGAACTGAAGCCACAATTCTGCAGCTCCTTGTAAGGAATGAGAAGTGTTTGTAAAAAGCAGTTTTGTGGCATCAGCACCCTCCCCTAAGACACTCTACAAAAAATAATGGCGTTTGTTTGGGAGTAGAGGGCAACAAAAAGATTTACCTCTTCTTTTTCTCTTTAAAGAGCTGTTGAATGGCTCTATGCTAACCAGCACTCTCCTCCATTTGAGGAGGCCAGCACTGCCTCCACCTCCTTTTTCCTTTGTTTTCAAGTCCTCCTTTGTAGTAAATACCACTTCTAACTGGGAATCCATAGCACATGACCCAAGAATGAACCATGATTCAGGTGCTGGGAGGCTATCAAAAGGGGCTGGTTCGTCAGACAGGGAGACCATAGCAGTGGTTATTAGGGCACTCGCCTGGGACTCAGGAGACCTGGTTCAATTCCCCGCTCTGCCATAGATTTCCTGTATAACCTTGGGAAGGCACTTAATCTCTTTGTGCCTCAGTTCCCCATCTGTAGAATGGAGATAATAGCACTGCCCTACCTCAAAGCCATGACATAACACACTGACAGCCGTAGAGATAGACTATGGCATCTGACGGGGGCAGGCAGAAGTAATGGCGTGTCTTCAAACAGCCATAGTTCAAAGCATTACTGGTAGAAGAAATCTCTCACTAAAAGCACTTCTCACTGTCTTTAAAACAGCTCACCAGTGCAGACACACACGCTCTATAGCTGGGGCTGTAACAGACTCAGATCCTCTGTGAATCTGGCATAGACAGAGACTCACAAAACACACTATTATTATTATTCTGTGTGTGGCACCTTTGAGAGCAAGGCATACTGGAAAACTAGTAGCTGTAATATGAGATTACAATATTTGAAGACAACTCACATCAGTGGGAGACTTAAGGGTCATCCTGAGGCACCACATCTGGATTAACATCAGTTCCTGCCTGCACTTGTTGCATTACACAGTCTTAAGAGACTGGATTCAAAGGGCTACTCTAGAACACAGGAAAGGTTATTGGTAAAAGAAAGTGTGCATCTTTCATTTCTTTGTTCCTTTTTGCCAGGCTTATTTCTGTTCAGTAAACTGGCTATAGTTAAAGCACCATGTCCAAACCTGCTTTGGCCCCTTATGTATGTCCACATACTATATGAAGTAGAACCTCAGGAGTTACAAAAACCTCCAAAATGGAGGTTGTTCATTTCTCTGAAATATTCATAACGCTGAACAAAACGTTATGGTTGTTCTTTCAAAAGTTTACAACTGAACATTGACTTAATACAGCTTTGAAATTTTACTATGCAGAAGAAAAATGCTGCTTTTAACTATGTTAATTTAAATGAAACAAGCACAGAAATAGTTCTCTTACTTTGTCAAATCTTTTTTTAACTTTTCCTTTACTTTTCATAGTAGTATACATTTAACACAGTACAGTATTTCTTTTTTTTTCTTTCTGGCTCTGCTGCTGACTGATTGCATACTTCCAATTCCAAAGGAGGTGTGTGGCTGACCAGTCAGTTCATAACTCTGGAGTTCATAACTCTGAGGTTCTATTATAGTGCCAGCCATCGGAGGGCTATTAGTAAGGCAGGAGGCTGATAAGGTATGACCAGTCATTGCCACAGGTTGAAGAAAGGAAAAATCACACCAAAATGTATGCTAATTAATGGAGCCTAGATATAAACACTGAATTTGAATTATACCCAATCTTTCCACTGGACTGTTGTTTTCCCAACACTCCTTTATTATTCTCCCTAATACCTCAGCTACGGACTTATGTATGAAACATGGACTGATTCTCTTTAATTTGCCAGTGATCTTGGAATTAAGGATCAGATGAAATCAGTGTGATGGGTGTTTTTTTAAAACATGATTGACATGGCCTTCTACAGTGGGCTCCCTAGAGTATTAACCCACCCCAGTTAAAATATACACCCTCTTTAAAGAGCAAGATTTTTAGTTTTTCTCAAATCTACATACCCCTACACAGTTCGTCTGGTGTATAAAATACAGATTGCTCTACGAGTCATTTAAGCTCTCTAATGAGCATTTTATTAGAACAAGACATTAAGCAAAATGAGAAGAGCTTGAGTTTCTAGCTCTTCTGATGGAATCCAAGTGCCGCATGCATGGCTCCAGGTGTTGGGCCCAAGAAAAGTTTGCGGCTACATTTGTTTTATCTGGTCCAAGTGTTCTTAAACCATATTTCTGGTTATATTCCATCATACAGAGACTGATACAAGGCACAGAATCAGTGTCCATACATCACATGTAGTGCAGTGCAGAATCATTGAAAGGAAAGGACAACATAAAAATAGAGGTGAGGCAAAAAAATTAAAGGGTGCCAAAGAAATCCATAAAAAGATGAGAGAGCAAAGAGAAGGATAAAGGGAGAAGGGTTAGGGATCTTTTATATTTCTGTTATTTTATAAATGAAGTTTGATAGCCCTTTATTCAATAGTTATAATAATGGCAACTACTAGCAGTGACTTATAAAGCAGTCACAATGGTGTAGTGGTTCTAGGGCTTATGGTCTGTGAATGCAGGACTTTCCATTGCTTCTCCTCTGGTATTAAATGTTCAGCATCTACTGAAGATTAAATTGACCCGTGGAACATGTGTGATTTAACTTATGTTATTGTTAAGACCAAAATCCTCAGAAAGAGAGAGGCTGAAGCTGACACAACAATAAATTAATAGTGATCTGTGTATTTTAAATGACAACTTGTTGACCAGTCAAGATGCAATATTTAAAGGGTAGTCTCCTCAGTCATAGATCTGGATATTCAAGATCACATGCACAGCTTATAATATTCAAATGTATTTCCTGAGAAGGCCAAAAAATAATAAAAGAAATCCCAGTACATGGAATCACTTTGATCACTTCCATCACTTTTATGAGATTCCCATCTTGACGTCATTGTAAACAGTGCAATGCCCAAGTAAAGAGGTTTGGTGGGGGTAATTATGTAGGTGGCTAGAAGCGAAGAAATCCCCATTTCATGCAACAGAACACTTCTACATAGCCATCTAGTGTTTGAGCCCATTGTGCTCTCCTCTGCAGAGTTTTTCTCCAATGATCTGTGTAGTTCATTGGCTACAGCTCAGTTTTTCTCAAACGCAGTTGGCACACAATTCACCTGCAGGGCCTCTCCACACACTGCATGGCCTAGCAAGCTGGGGCAGGATACATTTTTAATTTATGAGCTGCTCTGATGAGCACAACTTGTAACATATATTTGGGTTATGTGAATGAATGTCTATAAACATACACCTGTCAGACTGGCACAAATTACACAATCAGGCACAAATCAAATGCATTTCCTAATACACAGATTTGGGTGATCTGCCTCTCCATCATGAGAAGAAAGGTCACGTTAATCAATTTTTGTAAAGGAGTAGGGTGTTTAATTCTAATTAAGCTGTTCACACTACTTCTCCTGGACCAGGCAAACCTATAGATCATTTTTCTATCAGGCACTATGTTTACACTCTTTGAGCTAATCTGGTCACTTAGAAAGACAGATCTACTTTTACCAGTATAAGGAGTATGACCTAACAAGAGTACTAAACTTTGGTAACCAAGTCTCTTCTATCACATGACTTTGACCTTCCTAAAAAAAAAAAAAAAATGTAACAGCGACATGCTAAGTGAAAACAAAAAGACACATTTTATAGCACAGCTCTGACTCGGACATATTCTCAGATGGACTTTAACATAATATGAAAAATGTGAAAGCTTGTTTTCCTACATATATTTTGATAGTGCCATATAATCTGTGTTTTCAATTTTAGCAGTAGATCTGTGCTATTTTAAACATCTCCACACAGACGTATTCAAGCTGAAATAACGTTAACTCACCATGAACTGAAGTCAGCAACAGTTTGTGCTGTAATAGGCTGAGGACAAGATTCAACAGAACAGTACTAAGTTCGCTGCACCATTACACAGACATTTTTAATCTAATGCCCTTACTTCCGACATTGGTATTGCTCATTATTTTTCAGATTTAGTTTCTACTCCCTTTCAGAAAGAACTTGAAAAAGGCTGCGTAGATTTTGCCTAAGCATTCTACACAGAGAAATTTTCCAGAAAGTTACAAGCTAGAAGAGAGAGGATTTTATAATGGAATTGTTTTCATAGATATCATGTTTGCTAATGTGAAAATTATTACAAAACCGCAAAACCTCAAGTCTTTTTCACATTCAGGCGGTAACTAACATTTTACAGCTTATCTATATTGTTAGATAATTTAAAAGAACTGTGAAATATTGAAAGTGACTTATAAGGGCACTAGTGCTATTCCACTAGTGCTCATCACCAACAACAAATTCCCTCTTTTACAGTATTTTCTAAGATCACAAGTAAAGCCATTTAGCAATCCATCATTTTACTGCATTTCTCACTTTCGACAGTACAGATTTTGAGTTTGGGATCTTTTTTAAAAAAGCATGTTTGCAGACGCTATCATGAAATCTCTTAAGAGCTAAGCCTACATTTTCAGTTACAATGAAGAAAGTCCTAACTGCTGGCATTCTTAGATCATATTTCACCAGAAAATCCCTACATTTTTGGTAGGCTGAAGTAATGAGCTACTTAAAGCCATAGTATATTTATACTGCTCTGGTTACTTGCCCTAAACTCTTCACTACCACTGTCACCCCACCAGCAACTAAATGAAAATATATACCTCCAAAAGAGAAACTCTGCCTTTCTGTTGTGGCAGAATGTATGCAATATATCAAGAAATTTTAATAAACATACATCCCTTCATCTGGAAAAAGTGGCTTCTGCATGCTATACTTTTCAAAATATTTTCTATTAAATACAGATTTGGTTGGCTATTTTTTTCCCCAGAAAAAGAAAAGGAAGAAAATCTTTCCACTAATAAACTAGAAGACGAAACTTGAACCAAAAAGATCTCCATGATGACCTGAACTTGCTAGCTATGATTGGCATATGCTTGACTGATGACATTACATCTTCATGTAAGTTTAAAATAAACACAGCACAGTATTACTGCACAGAGCAGCATCCAACTACATATGGAGGACAATGATATGATTCATTTCCCACCCTACTGCTGTACTTAGTTTTTGTTGGAGTTTATGGAACAACATATCAGCAATAAAAGACAGCTGGTCTACAGACTGGTGAGGCCAAGAGAACACGGCACTGCAGGGCTTCGCATTTCTTTCAGTGCATCACTGATAAAACTGTAGGGATGAAATCCTGGCCCCACTGAAGTCAATGGGAGTTTTATCCCTGACTTCAATGGGGACAGGCTTTCACCCTTGGTGTTTATGAATCATTATTAGGATTGCCAGGCATTCGGTTTTCGACTAGAATGCCCAGTCGAAAAGGAACCCTGGCAGCTCTGGTCAGCATCGCTGACTGCACCGTTAAAAGTCCGGTCGGTGGTGCAGCAGGCCTAAGGTAGGCTCCCTCCCTGCCCTGGCTCTCTGTGGCTCCTGGAAACAGCTGGCATGTCCAGGAACTGAGGCCAATGGGAACTGCAGGGACACTGCCTGCGGGTGTGGGCAGTGGGCACCACACAGAGCTGCTTGGACCCCTCCACCCCCCCCGAGCCTAGGAACCAGATATGCCAGCCATTTCCAGGATCCACAGGGAGCCAGGGCTGGCAGGGAGCCTGCCTTAGCCTCACTGCGCTGCTGACTGGGAGTCACCTGAGGTAAGTGCTGCTCAGCTGGAGCTCACATCCTGAACCCCATCCCACACCCCATCCTCCTGCCTGAGGTTGGAACCCTCTCCCGCACTCTATCTCCCTGCCAAAGCCCACATCCCAACACCCTTCTCCAGCCCTGAGCCCCCTTCCGGAGCCTGCACACCCTCCCACACTCCAAACCCCTGCCACAGCCTGAGCCCCCTCCTGCACCCCAACCCCAGCCCTGAGCCTCCTCCTACACCCACACTCCCTTCCAGAGCCCACCTCCCACCCCATCCCACCCCCCAGTCTCCTGCCCCAGCCTGAGTCTCCTCCTGCACTCAAACTCCCTCCCGGAGCCTGCACCCCGCACTCCTTCCTGCACCCAAACCCCCTTCCCCAGCTCTCAGCCCACTCCCGCACTCCAAACCCCTCGGCTCCAGTCCAGAGACCCCTCCTGCATCCCAAACTCCTCATCCCCAGCCCCACCCCAGAGCCCACACCCCCAGCCGGAACCCTCCCCCACACACACCTCAATCCCCTGCCCTAGCCCCCTCCTGCACTTTGAACCCCTCATTTCTGGTCCCACCCCAGAGCCTGCACCCTCAGCTGGAGCACACACTCCCTCCGGCACCCCATCCCCCACCCCAGCCCAGTAAAACTGAGTGGGGGGGGGGAGTGAGCGACAGAGGGGAGATGGAGTGAGTGGGGGTGGGGCCTCAGAGACAGAGTGGTGCAGTGGCAAGGCCTTGGAGAAGGGGCAGTGTGGGGTCGGGGCATAGGGGAAGGGACAGGGCAGGGGCGGGGCAAGGATGTTCAGTTTTGCGCAATTAGAAAGTTAGCAACCCTAGTCATTACAGATATGCAGTCACCCACATGCTCACTTACGTTACAGACAATTAATAAACAAGCTACCAAAAGGGAATTTCATTTTCACTCACTTATTACCAGGGATGATATGCAAGTTTACAGCATGAAATCATTACAGCTGAGCCAGTCACATTAGTATTGGACCCCTTTTTGGAAAGGTTACTTGGTCCCCTCGCCCCTATTCAGTGCTGTAGTAATTTTATGATGCCTTGGCTATGTTATTTTAAGCCTCACTAACTACACAATCACTTTCAGATTCTCTAAACACATTGTATGTGGGTATTCTTGCAACAGTCTATATTTAGGGAGTGTATTTTTCTTTTGATGCATGGGGATTTGTTCCAGAACAAAGGCAACACGTTAGTCGAGATACTGAGTGAAGCCAATAGACCTCTGTTTTAGATGCTGTAAGTACCCCTAACTTCAATCAATGCTACTTTTACAAAGAATCTCCCTTTTAAATTATATCAGCTTAGTCGTATAGTGCCAATATGATCACACTTTCACTTAAGGAGCCTCATTTTCAAAAGCCTGCTTTGCATATACAAATCTGGTAACTGCACATATAATCAGCACTTAGGGCTACAATAATCTGATTTGCACACCTCAATTTGGGGGTTGCATGTGCACTTTTTGCAAGCACACTACTTCCCATCCCTCTTCATTTTATGAACAAATTTTCAAACAAAACCTATTTAGCCTTATAAAAACTTGTGAAAATAATAGTGTTACATGCAGTAACCTAGAGAAGTACCATTTACATTGCATAAGTATCTGAAGAGCTCTCCAAAATTTGCAAGAACAAAATTATCTGTAGGTCTTACTAGCCCTTACAGAGCCATCAAAACATTTTTTACATGATCAAACAACACTGTGAAAGCCTCTGAAGGCTTTTGTTTCCCTTACAGAGTGAACCAATGATAGGCTACAACGCAGAAGTCCAACAGGATATTTCTAGTTTAGCCCACTGGTCCCCATCACAGTAGTCAGGTGACATCACCATCAACAAAATGAGGCCATTAGGAGCGTACTTCCCAAACTCTGTCCAGCCTGAAGAAGGAACAGTGCTATCAGGCTCATCAGCAATCACTTTCCACAGATTTTCTCCATGTAACTCTGTATTGCACTAGCAGAAATATAATGATGCAGTATTGAATTCCTCAGAAAAATTAAAACAGGCTCTAAGTGGTGCTTTTGTAGCCTATAGAGCTTGTTTCAATCAGGAATGTTGCTCATTTTTTTCAATGGTTCCCCATATAGTTCCACGTTAACATTAGTAATTTTGTATACTTAAGACCAGTGGTTTTCAAAGTTTTTTAGGCTGCATACTTCTTTTCAAATAATGTAGTCTACCATGTACCCCCATCTGAGATAGGGTCAGAATATATCTATGATTAGATTGCCAAGTCTTACTAAATTAAATACATTATCTAGCATTACAGGATTTTTTCTCACTTACCCCTGACAAGAGCTCACACACTCCTAGGGGTATAAGTACCCCACTTTGAAAACCACTGCTTTAGACAGTATGGATAGCAAAGGTACCCGATATGTGCTATAGCTTGTGTCAGGATTTCAGCTATTCAGAAGGCATTTGCAGGTTTACCTTGCCTGAAATGTAAACTGTAAACTATGCTTATAAAGTCAACTTGGCTGCTGTCATCAAACAATTGGTTGAGTAATCCCCTGCTAGTAACTATAGTATCATATCAGCCTGGTGCCTACTGCTTACTCAAATAGTCAGGCTGTCCATCACCCATGTCTAAGAACATTTCAGACACTTTATGTACCATAATCTACTTCCTACAGCACCTTAGTTACCCATAAAGCTACAGAAAAAAACTGTCTATATCCCTAATATACATTGCAACACTGTTTGTAGGCCTGTGACAGCCTCCTAACACTCATCCTGACAAGGAGAGACAATATGAACCATAGTGTTTTATCATCCAAAGAGTTCCTATCTTGAATCCATACACTTTATGGTATTTAACTTTTCCCTAAAGTAGAGAAACGTGTGTGAACTGCAGTGAGCCTGCTACAATTTCCTTCATCTCAATTTGAGTGAGATCCACCCTTTGAAACAATACATACTGATAAAAAATAAAATGAGTTTGTTCCTTTGAATTTATAGACAATCCACACTCCCCATTTATTTCCAGCAGGTCAAAACTGAGATCCAAGCTCATATTATTTTGATTACGTGAACTGTATTTATATTTCTAACAAAAACAAGTTGACTTTTTTTTCGTTATTTCAGTTATCACCATGGTTGGTATTTCTCAACTAGAAATGTGCTACATTTGGTATGCTCTGTACCTTTGAACTAGTATCAACTCAAAGTGGCTTCCTAAACCAAAAAAGAGAGCCCGAGAGATTTCTAGGAAACACCCACTGCAAACTAATTTAAATTGGTCCTTTAGGATTCTCCCATAAATAGAAGCTAAGAAAACATCTGTCTGGTGGCAACAGCAACAAAAAACACACCCAGCTCTCACAGAATGTAATTTAATTTGATCATTTGGGATAGCTGAGTACAATTCTAATGTTACTTCTAATGTTTTCATGACTTAAAAAACAAATCCAGAATTTGAATATTCACCAAGACTATTCTCCATAAATGTCCTTCTACTCAGCCTACCATGGGCTATGAGAAACTTGGTGAAAACTGTCATGATATAACAAGAATCTTTAAAACCTGCAATTCTCTATGTTTCCAGATCCTATCATTACGCTTCTGACCACAGTAAATTGAGAGAAGCATTTTAGTTTGTATGTGGTGTTTCTAAGGACTGATCCACCTGCCTCCTACGCTACAGCAGCATAAGCAGCAGAGAATCCTGTGGCACCTTACAGACTAACAGACATTTTGGATCATGAGCTTTCGTGGGTGAATACCCACTTCGTCAGATGAATGTAGTGGAAATTTCCAGGGGCAGGTATATATATGCTAGCAAGCAAGCTAGAGATAACGAGGTTAGTTCAATCAGGGAGGATGAGGCCCTGTTCTAGCAGTTGAGGTGTGAAAACCAAGGGAGGAGAAACTGGTTCTGTAGTTGGCAAGCCATTCACAGTCTTTGTTCAACCCTGAGCTGATGGTGTCAAATTTGCAGATGAATTGAAGCTCAGCAGTTTCTCTTTGAAGTCTGGTCCTGAAGTTTTTTTGCTGCAGGATGGCCACCTTAAGGTCTGCTATAGTGTGGCCAGGGAGGTTGAAGTGCTCTCCTACAGGTTTTTGTATTTTGCCACTCCTAATATCTGATTTGTGTCCATTTATCCTTTTCCGTAGAGACTGTCCAGCATAAGATCTATACCCACAACTTGTTTCTAAATAAGATAATTGGCCTAATCCTGCTATCAATGGAGTCAAGATAAGTGTTTTCAATTATTTCAGTGAGAAAAGGATTGGGCCCAACATAAATAGACAGTCTCAGCCCAGCTCTTTGTAAGACCATTGTGCAATACACACTTCAGCACCACTGTAGGAGCAATTTCAAACATCCTCTGTGTTCCACCATGCCACCTACATTCAGCTGTCTGTCCGAAGAGTGAGACTGGCAGAAACAGGGAGACAGAGCATTGTGTACAACTCACCCGAAGAGAAATACATCTGAGCTGACCCCTGAACACATTTTGAATTTGATGCTTTTTTTGTCCAGGTTTTCCATGATTGCAAGTTCTGGAATCTACTGTCACACAGCCTGCTAGCGAGGCTTCCCTAGGATTAGCTAGTATGTTCAATGTTACATGGGGGATTAGCATAAATATCTGTTACAAAAATAACTGAAGAAATAACATAATGAAGTTACTTTTTAGAGCAGAACCACACTTCACAAAACATAGATATTAGAAAAATGAATTTGGACCATGACTTGTTACAATATGCTGTAGTTCTTTACAGCTAACCCCTCCAACATAAAAATATATTATTTAAAAATAAACATGCAGACCAAAATAACTGTAGAGTAAAGGAGGAGTTGGTCAGATTGATGCATGACCTGCCTGACCATATCTGTAGACTTGGGCAGCTGCCTAGAATAATGTTACCAGGTCGGCCAATCATCTTTCAGGGATTCTACTTCCTATAGTGAGATTCAAAATGGAACCACAAAAAATACAGAGCATGGAGCAGATAATGCAATATCTGAGCAAGAGGCAGGTGGAAGTGATTAGCTGCATTAATGACTGCGCATCGGTGCCACAGCAATGGAAGCTTTATTCATACAGAGATTAGACTAAATAAATTAGAGGCATAGACATCAGAATAAATAAGATGGACCCCACTCTTATTTCAGTAAAGTGGCAATCAACATTGTATCTAATGTGTGATGTCCAGAGGACAATTTAATGACTATGGGTTTTTGGGGGAGGAGAAAGAAGACCAGAGACGGGGAGAAGGAGAGGCAGGATTGGAGTCAAGAGATGCATACTCCTCGCTGTTTATACAAATACCTGAGCAGGTTATAACATTAGCCATTACTGAGAAGGCCTACCCAAAATTATTGAGACAAATAAACCAAAAAAGGAACGTGCATGAACATTTTAGAACATTTGGTTCTAAAGATTTACCTCTGCTTGTCTCTTTTGCTCTCAATTGTCAGACAAAACAGACGGAAATCTCTTTATACAGCACAAGATCAGAAACTTCAGTTATACTCACAGCGAATGCCATAAATCATGAGAGGATCAAGCTGCTTCTTCCCATGCTTCCCTTGCCCTGAAAGGTTGGAGATGGCCTGAATTTCCCGGTGGAAGAGGTAATCTAGCAATGTCAGTGCCATCTTCTCAGCTGTGCGGCAGTTGGTGCTGATATGCAGCATATCAGCTGGGGTGATGGGGCAACGGACTCGCATCTCAGGATTGTTTTCATCTCCAAGCCATGTCCCATTGGGGTAATCCTCTAAAAACAGAAAATGAGGAAATTCTAAGTGATGGCATAGGCTCCAAGAGTTGTATTTAAAACGTATAAATATCATCAGCTCTTCCCATTTTCTTTATGTCCTCCATTAACTTGTTTCAAAGCTCTTAGTGACTGGCTGGCTCACAAGATTTGTAATGGATTAAGAGTGTTTATCCAACCCACATCAGCAGTGACCAAAAGTGGTTACCATTAACAGCTGTTCTGTGGCCTGCAAAAAATGAGCAATTGGTCTTGGTCCAGACATCCAACTCACAAATGAAATTAAACAGTCTCTGAAGAGGCCAATGAGCAAAAGAACACAGAAAATCTTCTCATCCTCAGTCATGCTCGTTCAGCCCCCTCAAGATAAGGATCAGGGCATGTTTGTGGGGTAACGAAGCTGAAATCTTAAAGTGAGCCACTTTTCTGGTAAGGCTTGTCCCACCAACCTCATTAATTTGAATCACAATTTTCCCCTTAAGCAATGCAACAAGATGAACTTAATC
The DNA here is from genome assembly GCF_003597395.2 of Chelonoidis abingdonii. Lineage (NCBI taxonomy): Eukaryota > Metazoa > Chordata > Testudines > Testudinidae > Chelonoidis > Chelonoidis abingdonii. The sequence continues at coordinate 37,804,498 of NC_133787.1, read as the reverse complement.
AAGGCTGACAACTTGAGAAAATAAATAATTAGTGATGAGGGGTAATTTCCTTGATTAATTACTTAAGGGGTTTACCAAGGACAATTACTCAATTGTAGCTGAAGATCCCAAATGAAACTTTTTGTTTTGTTTTTCGTTTCAGACTTACTGAACGGTAGTCTGCATTATTTCCTAAACACGTCATTTACCAAAGGACCAGCCCCAGCACTGAGAATGAATGACCATTCATCTCTCTAGTGTCTCTTTCCTCCTGGTCAAAGGTGAGCTCATTAGCAGAAGAAAATGTATCCATTATACTGGCTTCCAACGCTATACCTGGCTTATATTGTATCCAGAAGACCGTGGATTTTGCTCTTGCTCTGGCCTCTCATGGTTTGGGAAAATAAATACTCATTTTAAGCTAAGAGAAGCACTGAATTCTTAATAGAAATAAAATTTTGTTGGCAATGCCAGAAGTCTGTGAATTCAAGCCACTAATCACAAATTGGACTAAAGTTCAGTGTGGACACCAAAGTCACACCTGGAGTGTGGGATACAGCTGCAAGGAAATGTACAGTCCCTTTGGGTGAGATGCTAAGCCAGGCTGAGTTTGCTCATTCCAGTTAAAATGAAATTTCCTATAACAATCTTGACAACATATTGGGAACAACCCAGTGGTCAAGCCTAACATTTCAATAATGACTGACACAGACTGTATGGATTTAATTTCAATGTTCGCACAGCTTTGTGGGGTAAAAGACATAAAGACTGCTGACTTGGGATTCATGCCATGCTAGCATTGTGCTGCCTTTTTACATATTTTCAAAAAGTGGTATAAATATGACACAGATCTTTTAACTATACAGTTTATTTTTTTTAAGACATGCATGTAGTGAAGTACTATGGTATATAAAAAGGCACAAATGCCTGTTTTTCATAATCATCCTATTCATCTGCTAACCAAGAAAAAGTTCAGATGAATGAGCACTTTTCAAGGTGAATAGGCTTATGTGACCCCTGAAAAAGCAATATCTTTATTTCCAGATATTGGATTGTGTTAGTCTGCATTCTGTTAGATTATATTCCAGAAGCAAGCAATAAGAAAGAAACTCACACTCTAAAGAATGCTTTTGAGACAAGATCTCTGGGACTGACTGATGAAGCAAGTATCAGATCCAAGTTTATTGCAATGAATAGTGATAACATGAAGTAAATGTTAAATTATACAGTATTGATACAGAAATCTCAAACGGTCATATATTTGTAAGTTAAGGAAAATATTTACCTTCACACATAAACCATTACTGTTACATCAAACTATTGTAGAGCATCAAAATGTGAGCATAATGTAACGTTATAATTATATTTTTAATTTAGAAAAATCTGATTTTCCCTAATGAATGTGCTTGTTTCTTACATTTCTATCACTGCTCTAGAAAAATGAAGAACCCTAATTGTTTTTGTTCATTTTTTTTTTTAATACCCAATCTGCAGTGCATTAGTTACACTTTGCAATGCGCAAGATGGCATCTGCGCGATTTGGTAGGGAAGTCAATTGCTCAGATTGATTATAACTTGTTCAGAATGCAACTATTCCTGGCATTTAACAACATTTGAAAAAAATATCCTGCTACTAATGATCAAACAGGACACACCAGGCAAACCAGAGAAATGACTGTATGGCTGTGTTAGTTTTCCAATATATCTCCTATGTTTTTATTTCCAAGAGAATCTAGCAAACTAGAGTGAACTAGTCTATAAACTGCTATCAGAACTCTTCTGTCTGATTTCAATTTAGCTCAAATGCTTAAAAATATTTCTAATAATATAATTCATTCCAATCATAAAGCACCTTTCATCTGCAGCCGTGCTAATGAATGATCTCAGCATATATGAATCAAAGATTTTTTCCATTCACAGAATAATGCAAGTTTACTATTAGTACTGATTACTGAAGTTACAGCTTTTACTATGTGTAATTCTACTTTTGTTACTTACAGTTTGGGAAACAAGACAGCACTTGATTGTGCTGACCTATACAGTAAGCCCTGCATAATGGTTTCAGCTCTTGCATTCACATTGTACTTCCAAAATATTACAATAGATTCTGCCTTTGGCTCTATATCCCATAGCAGGAGGACTGGTAAATGTGAAATTCACCAAACAAAAAATGGCTTGTGTGGAACCTTCAATTGCCCTTTTACATTTCTACTCAATGTTTACGGCAATTCTTTGATTCAATCCAAATAAAATCGTCTTGAATGTGTCAGGCTATTGCATTTCTCTGTGTTGGAGTGCTGCCTTTGAAATGAAAACCTTTCTGGAGACTGATAGACATTTGGAAATGGTACCAAAGTGCTCCCAGTGATGAGAGGTCTGATATGCAGTGATGAGAGACCAGTGGGTTAAAACAGCCTAGTGTTTCTGCAAAGAAATTAAACGGATAGTATAATTAGTTTTCCTTTATTCAATTCCCAATAATTAATAGGGAAATTGCATTTCAGAATATACAGCAACCAAAGTATCTTCTGTTTTTATAAGGAGAAATTATCCAGAAGCTTTTTTTCCTGAATACAATGCACTTACAGTACACAGAGGAGATACAGAAAACACACAAAATATCTAAAGATGAATCAACATGTCATACTATCTTTAAATCGACAATATAAGAAAAACTGAAAAACCTAGGAAAGAATTATCTTAAAGCTGAAGTGTTTTCAAGTTTGACTAGAGCTTACCCAAAGTGTAATTGAATCTAATTTCCACAACTATGCCAAAATATAAAGAAAAACAAATAACGTGGTGGAATTTTTTTCTGTAATCTGTGACAACAGATAATGTTACTTCTAATATTCTGAATAACAATGATATCAATCACCAGCATTTCCTCTGTGGGTTGGGCAGAGTTTTTTAATAATATAAGAAATTCAACTGTAGTACTAATTTGTTAAACTTTTTAACTGAATTGTTCATTTATATTTCATTTATATTTTATTATAAGTTTCTGTTGCTTAACAGGTCATTTGTGGAGTTTTCTGCCTTCTCTTAGAAAAACATCTATTTTGTTTCCTTTCCTTATTTTACAAAATAGAAAATATTTATTATTTTCATACCCGTGATCCCTGTAAGTACAATATAATTTCAGAACCACAAAGTATATTGTGAAAAAGTTGCTACAATATTGTAGCACTTTTTAAATTTATTTTAGTGTTTCAGGGCCTCATCTCTTTAATAGAAGTATACATAAAAATTCACGTATTGTAATCTTTAACATTACAAAATACATTGACTAGACACTTCAAAGGGTCTGCCAACCATTCAGATACAGGATACACATATGAGTTTGCAGTTTAGGCCACATATACATATAATATTGCTATACTAAGCCCCAATCCTGAAAAGCTTGAAATTAACTTTCAGTTCAATGGTTCTATTCACATGCTTTAAATTAAGCTCATGCATAAGTCTTTGCAGGATCAGGGGAATAATTTGTGTTACATTCACACTGTATGAGGCAATATGGCTACTAAGTATCCTGATTATATACATATGCATTATTATTTATACAGTATCATAGATGTAACAGGCACTTTACCCATAGAAAATAAGACAAGGTCTCAGCCCCAAGGAGCTTACAATCCATTTTCGTTATTTTTACTTAGTTCATCTGTCAAGGTCTGATATGTAAGTGGTAGAGGAGAACATGAGTAAAGGTTAATAATGGAAGAATCATAGAAACACTGGAGTTTTCAGAGAGGATTAGAGGTCAGGGAGGTTGCCAGCCATATGGGAGTTCAGTGCCTGTTCCAGTGGCATGGAAGAAAGAATGAGGGAATGGAGCAATCAAAAGAAGTATGAAGGCCAGTGGAGTTGGAATGGAGGGGGTTCAGAGAGGAATGATTCTGGCACACAAATACCACAGAGGTAGACAGTTTAGATTAAAAGACAGATTTTCAGTTCCCAGCACTGACTGTACTCTAGAGCTGCAGGAACTACACATCCAATTAACCAATTATTATTATTTAATATGTATATTGTAGTAGCCAGTGGTCCCACTATGCCTGGCAATGTACAAACACGTATAAAGCCCTCGACTCTACCCCCAAGAGCTCAGAATTTTTAAAGATAAAAGAAACACAAAGGATGTAGGACCAGGGACACAGTCAAATATACACATGCATTTTTAAAAATAATGATATATTTACAAAAACATTGGCAACTTTCTCCATCTGCCCCTCAACCTAGCTGTCCTTAATTAGCTAATGTCTTGTATGCATGGCAGCAAAGGTGGGTCTTTAAGAGGGGATTTAAAGGAGGGGGCTTTACAGATGTGTACAAGGAGAGTGTTCCATGCAGAAAGGGCTGAAGTGAGAGAAGCTGGACTGAGAAAGTAAAGGGGTGGGCAAAGCTGGCATTACTGATGGAGCAGAAGAGGTTGAGGAGTTAGATGCATACTGGTAACTGATTATTGGCAAAGCAGTTACTATACGTGTGCATGCAATTAGACATATACATTTACATTTGGATCCATGTTCAGATCCTGAAACTCTTCTCCAAAATATTGGGGGGAGGGGTCAGAACTGGACTTTTAGGCTCATCAGTACTTTTAAACACAGTTTTAAGATATGCTGTTTCTGTCTGGCTAGCTCTCTTCACTAATTCAGGAGCTCAGTTCATGACACTGATCAGAACATCTAGCTCTTCTCTGCTGTTCTTTCAAAATCATACATTTTCTTTTAGCCCTATTCTACTGCATAGAAAAGCAGCTTGCTTTTCAATGCCATTCTCAAATCCTTCTTAGCCATATTATGTTAATTGCTTTAATCTCACAGGACAGTTGGCCACTCACTGTGATCAGAGACTGTACTGGCTTCAACGAGAATGTATGTGTGTGAGAGAGAGGTGGAGCGAAAGGGGTGTTATGAGCTGGACTAACATTTGTTGCTGTAGAAACAGAGTGAAGGACTTAAAACTTTTAGTAAAGAGAAATCCTTGCGTCAAGAGAACAAAAACCAGACAAGGGTTGCTGCTGTTTCAGCCTCGTGGAATACTTTCTGATGTGTGTGCATGTGCGTTTTTCCTGCACAGGGAGATGGTTGACCCTTAACTGTTACTCACTTCGTTCTTCTGGGATTCATTCCCTTAACTAGCTTGATATATGAGTATTAGCAATAAGACTAGAAGGAAAGCTAGGTTCCGCTCTCTCACTAGGTGCCGTCAATCATCCCTTTAAAACAAAGAAAAATAAAGTGAAACACCTGCCCATGTAAATATTTAAAGAATTAACTTGTTCCATTATTCAGAATAGTTTTATTTATTTTACTAACAAAGCTGGGTGCAACTCTGGCACTTGTGCCAGAGGAAAATGCCTGGTAGCTGCAGTACAAAGGCACAAAGCAGAATTAATCTTCTGAAAATAAACCAATTCCTACTCTACAAAAATAAACTCCTGTCTCCAGAGAAATTAAATAATATTTTGACAGATTTGTAAGAGATTCAACTTTTTTTTTTTAAATAAACCTCCAACAATTAGGCTGACTCCTTTGCCACTGCCAGAGTTCAAAGCGGCAGTGATTAACGGAAAGACTTTAGAGTGCAGACTTTATTAACTTCCAATCCTAGCACAGTTAAAACCAGGTTTATGCTTGAGCAACACAGACTGAAAACAAGCAGTGAGTTAAAGTCCAGGACTAGTCACATAACATGAACCTTACGGAAAAGAACCCAGTAGAACTAGTTTTAAACGTGCTCTCCAAAAGACTTTTAAGCAAAAAAAGTGACAGTTCAGGAAAAAAGAGACACAGAAAAACATAAAACATGTTTATTCATGGAATAGGAAAAAACAGTTACTCACCTTTGTAACTGCTGTTCTTTGAAATGTGTTGCTCATATCCATTCCAATTAGGTGTGCACGCACCACATGCACGGCCATCAGAGAATTTTTTACCCTAGCAACACCCGATGGGTCAGCTGTGGAGTCCCCTGGAGTGGCGCCTTCATGGCGCTCAATATATACCCCGGCCGACCCAGCACCTCCTCAGTTCCTTCTTGCAGGCTACCCTGACAGAGCGGGGAGGGGGGGCAGGTTTGGAATGGATATGAGCAACACATCTCAAAGAACAACAGTTACAAAGGTGAGTAACCGTTTTTTGCTTGCTCATATCAATTCCAATTAGGTGACTCCCAAGCTTTATCTAGGTGGTGGGGTCGGAGTGAGGTAACGTGGATTGCAGGACCACTCTACCAAACACCGCGTCGTCTCTGGCATGCTGAACGATGGCATAATGCAAAGCAAAAGTGTGTACCAAGGACCAAGTCGCGGTTCTGCAGATCTCCTGGATTGGCACCTGGGCCAGAAATGCCACAGATAAGGCCTGGGCCCTTGTGGAGTGAGCAATGACGAGTGGGGTTGGTACACCAGCCAGATCATAGCAAGCACGGATGCAGGACATGATCCATGAAGAGATCTGCTGAGAGGAGACCAGGACGCCTTTCATCCGGTCCGCTACCACAATGAAGAGCTGAGTCGTCTTGCTCAACAGCTTTGTACGCTCAATGTAGAAGGTGATAGCCCTACAGACATTGAGGGAGTGCAGCCGCTGTTCCTGGCAACTGGCATGTGGTTTTGGATTAAAAAATGGGAAAAAAACATCATGGCTGATATGGAAGGCCAACACCACCTTGGGACGAGACCAAGCACTGTGGAAATGGGATAAATGATTCAAGAAAGGGGGGGTAGGATCCTGAATGGCATCCCTTTAAAAGGCCAGTTTTGAGCCTGACAAAGGCTTTGACATGCCCTGGCCTTGCCCAGACGTGGGGTTGGAGGGCTTTGTCCTGATATTATGCCCCCACCTCCTATAGAAACCCTGCCTTGGCCAAGGAGGAGAATAGGAGCGTTGTTCTGGGAGTTGGAGGGTTTCCGCTGGGTAGCCGGTGTGTGCATGCCCAGGGACTTCGTTGTCACCTTGAATCCTTAAGGCTATGTAGCCTTGAGTCGGTCTTTTCTGAGAACAGGTCCTTTCCATGAAAGGGGAGGTCCTGCACTGTTTGCTGAAGCTCCACTGGCAGGCCGGAGGCTTGTAGCCAGGAGATACGCCTCATCACTATCCCTGAGGACAAAGTATGTGCGGTGGAGTCCACAGCGTCCAGCGAGGCCTGCAACGAGGTCTGTGCCACTGTTTTGTCCTCATCCACCAAAGCCCCAAACTCCTCTCTGGACTCAGGCGGTACTAACTCCTTAAACTTCAGCATGGAGTTCCAGGAGTTAAAATTGTTAACAACTCAGGGGCACCTGCTGATTAGCAATCCTGAGCTGAAGTCCCCCAGAAGAATAAACTCTGCGCCCAAACAAATCAAGGCGCTTGGCATCCTTTGATTTGGGCGCTAGGGCCTGGTGGCCATGCTGTTCTTTTTTGTTCGTTGATGCCACCACGAGCAAACAGGGCTGCGGGTGGGTGAACAGATAATCATACCCCTTTGAGGGGCAACGTATTTCTGCTCCACCTCTTTAGCAGTTGGGCGGATGGACGCAAGTGTCTGCCAGATTGTCCTGGCATTAGTTTGGATGGTCTGAATAAGGGGCAGGCCACCCCTGATGGAGCTTCCACGGTCAAAATATCCACCATGGGGTCCTCCACCTCTACCACCTCCTCTGCCTGCAGGTTCATGTTCCGTGCCACCCTGCACAAGAGGTCCTGGTGGGCACGGAGGTCTATTGGAGGAGGACCTGAGGCTGTAGTGCCTGCCATCGCCTCGTCAGGTGAGGAGGAGGCGGCAGCCATGGGGGGGAAGAGGGTCATCTAGGGCCTCTTGTGGAGCTGAGGCCAGCAGTTCTGTGTCACTGACCTCAGGACCCAGACCAGAGATCGGTGTTGGAGGAGATCCTGTAGCAGGGAGAGAAGCTGCCACAATCTCCACGCCCCCCAGGGCAGGCCGACTGGCGGTAGCCTCTGGCACTCGCGGCTCAGCCGGGGCCAATCGGGAAGCCCCAGACAGAGCACCCTGGGCCTGGTGGTATGCCCAGGGCATCTAAATCGGCCACTGAGTTGGCCCCTGAGCAGGTCCCTGCCCCTGCGCATGCCAAGGCCCAGCCCCGACTCTAGGCAGCTATGGTCCAAATGGCAGCAGTCCAAAAAACACAACTCTGCCTCCTATCCCGAAGAGTGAGAAAGGGAATGTGAGGGCCATGGTGGTGCCGAGCGGATCTATGCCAGTTCATGTTGATGAGTAACGGTGCCGCAATTCTGGGGAGTGGTGCCAGGACCTGGACTGGTACCGGGACCTGGATCTGGATCTGGGCTGAGATGATGACCAGTGTCGAGAGCGGAGTCAGGTCCAGGAGTTGCTCCTCAACGATGACTGGCGGGCAGAGCAGTGCCATGACCTGCAATGGGAGTTGGAGCGCTGCCATGAGCATGACTGATGCTGCAAGTATGACTGGCGCCGCGAAGGAGCGCAGTGCCGGAACTGTGAGTGGTGGCGGGAATGGGAACAGTGCCAAGAATGGGATTGGTGCTGTGGCTTGACCAATGGGGCTGACAGGTGGATTAGGCTCAGCTTGCCCCGGGACGGTGCTGTGAGTAGAGGCACCTGTGCGTAGAGGGCCTTGGCGGGTGGCTGAGGGGATGCCAACGCCGTCATGGCAATAAGATCCCTTGCAGCCACAAAAGTATCTGGGGTAGACAGCAACTGGACCTCCACCACACTGCGTGTTGGGGAGTCCAGCAGTACCAGACTTGACGGCTCTCCCCAATGGTGCTGAGGCCGTAGGCTGTGCCCCTAGACACTCCTCTCCAGGACACATCTCCATGAGCGTTCCAGGGAGGTTGGTCTCTGTGGAGGTGAGCCACCCTTTTCCGGCTTCCAGTGCTGCTTCTGGTCAGGAGAATGGGAGCAGTGCCAGGCCAATGATGTTGGTTGCGGTGCTGGGGAGTGTCAGTGCCACGGGTCTCGGTCTCGGAAGCGAAGCAGGACTCTACAGTTCCAACAACCGTCATGGGCGGTAAGAAGGAACTGAGGAGGCGCTGGGTTGGCTGGGGCATATATCGAGCGCCATGAAGGCGCCACTCCAGGGTGCTCCACCGCTGACCCACCGGGTGTTGCTAGGGTAAAAAATTCTCTTACAGCCGTGCATGCAGCACACGCACACCTAATTGGAATCGATATGAGCAAGCACTTGAAGAAGAACCTTGGCTACAACACTTGGTTTTCTCCTGTATTCTTTTGGAAAATATATATTTAATGTCCATGAGGACATTAGCCATCAAAGATAGTTAGAAAAGACCTATGTTTGAAGCCTCATCTGAAGGATGGCACAAAAAATTGGATTACATGAAGTAGATAGCTCCAGTATACTTCTATGAACCCATACTCTTCAGGCTGGAAGATGGGTGCACTACCAAGCGAGTCATTCTGAATACTGTATATAAACATCATTTAGTTTTTCCATCGCTGAACATTTATTTGTGATGCCATATATATTAAGGAGAAAAACACATGCACATCTGTATCAAAGCACTTGTTACGCTCAAGTTCAGCAAGGTACTGAAGTGTCTGCCTAACTTTAAGCACAAAGTCAATGGGATTACTCACATTCTTAAAATAAGGCATGTGCTTCATTACCTTGCTGAATTGGGGACATAAAGAGGAGACACATACTTAGTGGCTCATGGTGGGCTAGGGCATTTAAACATGATTTGAACAGCCATTATTTAAAATTGTTTACCTGTATACCTGGATAATATTCAACAAATTAACATCTGTGGATTTAGATACACTCAGAAAAGTATTTAATGTCAAGTGCTTAGACAATCTAAACTGATTAAGTTATGCACAACTTTCCAGTTTCTCTTTCCTTTATTAAATCCAACTTTACACTTATTGACTTGGATCTGTATTGTTATCGGGGTCATTTTAAACACTGGAAAGACTCCTGAGAGCTATTATTCCTCACTTGTCTATTTCTCTGTAATCGGAAAATAAATAAAAATCTTTTCAAAACAAGAAGGAATTTAGCAGGAACATTTGGCTAGAGAGTTTCGTTTCTTTAGTTTTATTTGGCTTTAATATGTCACTGAGGAGTTCAATGAAGACTGTTCTCACAAGAGCTATGTTCAGTGTCCTAATGTCTACTATAATATAGCTTGAGTTTAATGTAAAAAATAAACATTTTGGGGTAAGGATGTGAAGGCTTAAGTGGGGCAATGCTGTAGTGCACCAGCCTTTCATATTTTAATACAAAGATTTAATTTTGATATCACAAGTGAAATGAATTTGAAGGTCTCTAATAAGCTTCCAGTGGGCATTGCTAAAAACCACAAAACCAGCACAGATTTTGCTGTGACTGTCAGCCTCTGCTCAGGAGCTTTGACACTACAAAACCAGCATTGCGGCAAGTAGGACTTAAAAACTGGGAATTAAATTGGTTAAGTGAAAGCAAGTCCTAAGTATGGATCAGCCTAAACATCCAGCCTGCCGATTTGGATAAGCTGTTGGTATCCAGAACTTAAGATGACAAATTCTGAACACCATTGGCCAGTTACAGTATATTGATAAATAACCCTTGCAGAGGCACTTTTGTGATAAAGCACTTATATTTAAACGGAACTTTTTGCCCTTTGCTGAACAAATCTGTGTGGATCAGATTCCCCCTAGCCCTCCAAAAAAAGATAATTTTTAACCCTGGTTGCAAGACAGCCCTGAGAACCAATAGCCAAGCTGTGCAGAGAAAGCTTATACAATACCAGCCTACCCTACACCTGCCTTTAGACAGTATTATCAATATCTAATTGCGACTAACCCAGTAAAATTTGTGTCAATAACACATACCAAAAAAATGTTTAAAAGTAAATGTCTCTCTCAAACCATAGAAAACAAAGCTTCAGATCCCACACTCCCCAGGCTTTACTTAGAAGCTTAAAGCAACTAATGTTGCAGTTTTAATTTAACCACATAAGTGGAGTGCTCTGAAATTTAAAAATGCATCTTCACATATCTCTGAGACTCTTAACAGTTGACATAGTATGTTTCTTGGTAATTTGAAGTCTCCACTTTAGCTTAGACATTAAAAAGAATAACTGTTTTAAAGCCAGCATGAGGAAACTGACTAAAAGATGGGGCATCTTATGGTACAAAGAGAACAGGTTATGCTTTTTTCTCATCCTAGAAAAAGAATAATAATGCCATTTGTTGTCAGAGATCTCAAAGAAAGGCATGATGCAGCATCCTACCAAATTTAGAATACATTCACTATACAAAGGATAGCAGCAGCTCTACTTCATATGCTTATGTACAGTAACCTAAATATTTCAAGACACCATAAATAGAGTATGTAAATATAATATATGCATAATATTATTTAACACTTAAATAGTCCTTTACATTTTGAAAGTGCTGCACCAATATTAATCAATAGTCTTCCCACAAATCCATGAGGTAGGAGAAGTATACAATAATCACGATATTTTTAAATATTTTACTCTATGGTTTGTTCACACACATTCAAATTTTGAGCTGTGTTGCTTAGTTGCAACAGCTTATTTAAATCACAGGATATTTCTGTTCCTTGACTGGATGAACTGCAAATATGCACACAAATTAAAATTTCCGTTTCTGCCAATACTCAGATGTGGAACTGTGCAATGAGATTTCCTTGGGGAAAAAAACATGTAAAGGTAAAACTCAATGCCTTGAATGTTCACTGAAAGCAATGCACAAAAGGTGCATGAACACATCAGAAGAGAATTCACTGAAAAATTACAATGAATATTTTTGGACAATTTTTTGCATTATTTGCCCAGATGTACTCTGCACAATACAAACTGACCAGATTATGAGTAACATAGCACTGAAAAGGAGAAAATTCTGAAGCTCCAGTTGGAATTAGTTTGAGTTCAAAGTTTAGCAGAAATAGTACTATGTGAACTGCCTATGCAGTCTTTATACACACTAATATTTGCAGCTTATCCAACCATGGAGCAACACCAAAAGAGATTTATCTGAACAATCGCAACTAAGCAACGGCTCAAATTTTGAATACAGTATTTGAAAACATCATGATTATTATTCACTTCCTAACTGAACTGTGGATTTACATCCTGCAATACATATTGCTGTTTATTAGGAACTCAGTTTTGGGCAAACAGCCACACTGCAAGAACTCAGACTTCTGCAACTTAGTGAGAACACTCCACAACTGTCAAAGCATTAAAGATAATACTACAGCCCTATCTTGTCATCTCCCCTGTCTCACACACACAAGCAGAGCTTGCAGCATTGTGAGCTAAGAACAGGGTTGCTGGGTTTTGTCACAACTGTGATGTTTTTCAAATGTTCGGTTGTTTGTTAAATAAGTGGATTTCTAAAAACTCCAAGGCTCTGAGAATCCTGCAGGTTTAGTTTGCAAATTCAGCCTTATAATTTGGATTGCAGGGCATTCACTTGGACATTCAAATTTGACAAAGTCTGCTAACACCAAAGGGGTACCATGCTCCTGAGCTCTCTAGAGCAGCCTGGCAGCAGACACAGGAAGTGCTTGCCCCTCTCCTGTTGCACTACTGGTAGACAAGCTATTTGTGCCTCTCTCCGACTCCAAAAGTCCCTTTAGGATGTGAAGATGGTAATGATCCATACACAGTGGCCTACCAAATAGTAAACAGTCCATCCAACATCCCCAAAGAACTGGGGAAAGCAACAGAACATGATATGAAGGCATGTGCCTGGGCTCACAGGGACTCGATTTGGACAGAAAAAAGCATTGGGGTGAAATCCTAGCCACACCTGAAGCCAATGGCAAAACTCCCATAGGCTTCCATGGGGACAGGATTTCATCCAAGGAAGGGAGGTGCGATCAGCCTTTGCCCACATTCACAAATATACTAAGCCTCAAGCCCAAATTCAACCTAACTGGATTTGAGGTTTGATAGAAATATTTTGCATGGCATACTTCTGAATGACATCTGAAAAATGAAAAGAATAGGTGTTCAGAGTGCTGAAGTACTGGAGTATTATTTTTTGTTTTTAAAAAGGGCAGACTGTGGTGGCATGCAGAATGTTCATTAAAACCCTCTACAGGCAAGAAGAATCAACTATATAAAACACTGGGGCAAATCATTTAAGGATCAATTAGGCAAGGAACAATATTACAGCAGATTCATTCCAAAATATCTAAGAGTCTAAAGTGACAACAGAAATCAAACTAATTAAAGAAAGATGCAAGGAAATGGGACCAATTTAAAAAGGAAAAAAAGGAAGTAAAACTTTTGATACAGTAGAAGTGGAAATAAGCAAATACACTAGCACAAGTAACATCAGCAGGAATATCCAAACGTAAAAGAACTGATCCTCAGAGGAAAGGGCGTGGGGATTCAGAGACAAGTGAACACAACAGATATAGAGCAGCAAGTTTGCATATTTCCTTCCCCCACTTTTTAATTTCTCTTCCTAAATCAAATAGTTCAGAATAAAAAATGAAGAATTATGAAAGTGCCAACCAGAAGGTTATTAAATGGTTAAACGCTCCAATGATTGACAAGGCTGCACATCTGAACCCCACACCTATCCCAGAGTACTAAAAGCTTTAGTAGGCCGATTGAACACACAATTTAAGAGAGTGCCTCAAGTAGTGAAAAATGGTTGTTACAAAGCTATTAGTCAGCAAAGGCACTTGGATTCTAAGCCAACTACAAATCAATTTGATATCAGGCCCACAAAAGCTATTATTTAATATTTTTTGTTAGTGCCCTAAGTGTTTCTGCCGCTCCATAAACAGAACAAAGAAAAGTTACCAGCTTCAAGAAGTTTATAATCTTGGAGCTGGTCATGCAAACTCTTCTTTACATAAGTAATCCTGACTCACGCATGTAACCTCACTGAAGTCAGCAGAACTCTTTGATCGATCCAGAACTACTCATGTCAGTAAAGGTTTGATTGTTCATCTTTTAGGTTAGATGCAATGTATCAAGGTGAAATGAGGGAGGTTTGTACAAAATGATTGCTTGTTTTCCACAAGGTATGTAATATATTTCTTAACATATGAATTAATTTATATTAGTTTACTATGGAAGTGAGGGTTCCAGAAAGGCTGTAAATCCAATTTGTGTGATCAAACAAAGGAACTGCAGGGAGGAAGAAGTTTGTTTAAGGATACCAACAAGGTTTATATAACAGCATTTTGTAATTATATATCACCTTTTAAGGAGAGGCTATTAAAGTTCTTAAGTTAGGTAGGTATTACTATCTCCACTTTACTATTAGGATGAATGGAAGTGGAGAAAGATCTGGCTACTCCACAGCAGAGACGAGACAAGACTAGAATCAGGAATCCTGACTCCAAGTCTCATGCTCTAACTAGCATACAATACTGCAAACCTCATTTCAGGAGGAAAGGTCATGCTTCACTAACTTTGCCCTATTATTTGTAGATATTAATCTCAGGGATAATACAATATACATCTGACAAAGTCTCATATGTGAGATTAAATTCTACGGTTCTATTTCCTACAAAGACTTTGATGTATGTTAACTTTACGTAAGTAGTCCCACTGAACTCAGTGGGGTCACTCACATGGTTTAAATGAAGCATGTATTTGTTTTTGCAGAATTGAAGTCTAAAATGACAGGCTAGAAAGGATGATTTTGGACAATTTGGATAGTTGAGGTCTTATACGCCAAAAGCAGCTCTGCAGACATATATGTAAAACTACTGAAGTGAAGAACTGATTCAAAGAAAAAATACATAAATTCACTAAACAGAAAGCAATATAGCATTGTAAGGAGGAAAAATAAAGGAATTGGTAATTATTCTGGAAAAGTCCTTAATGCTTTCAGCTGAACATGCAGACGTAGCAAAGCAGCAAACAGAAAATAGGAATGTACATCCACAGAAATGAAATATGAATTAAAGGAAATTTATTACAGGTTCCGAACAGAATAATTTGGAAAAGCTTCCCTCCCTCAAAAACAGAGAAAATTCAGCAGATGTACAATGGAAAGTTCAACATTTTCATAGGTGTTATAGCCAGGATCTTGTACGGAAGAAGACAGCTATGCAAATATGGATTTTAATGTTAATAATTGTTACTATTTAGCTAGTGCCTTACAAGAGGACATTGGCTGATACTAGCTATCCCTCACTAACTGTACAGAATTCTTTTCAGCATGGTTTCTGGCATATACTATAGTATTAAAAAGGAGACAAACTGTCCTTCTCTGCAAGTATATTGGTGATGGTTGGATTAAGTTATTTCTCACCCAGACACCTTCACATACAAAAACAGCTCCAAAGTAGCACCAACCAAACAGCCAGTTGTCTGAACCAATTTTTCAGCCTTGAATTCAAGCTCCTACTTTGGCACAATCAACTAGCCATGAAGATGGCACAAGTGCCACTTCTAAGAAAATTAACCTTGAGGTCCTATTCTTTAGCTAGTTTTAGTTAGTACTTATCCCACAAATGATACACACAGACCCTCCTGTGATTTTCTACACGACACTGGTTCCAACATCTACTGTAACATTGGCTCCTTTGCTGTTGGACTTTTGCAAGAAAAATGAATTTCTGGTGACTTAATTGTTTTTTTTTTTTCATTACATTATGAAGAGGATTTATGAAACTGACAAACACTTCAAAATGATCAAGAAAATAAACCCAAGGAAAATGATCTCAACACTAGGAAACTGGGAACACAAATACTTTTGGAAAAACATTTACACCCAAAGGGTTCTAAACATCTGGAATAAATTACCAAGAAGGGCCACTGAAAGAAGCACCACTGTGCTTAGGGACAGTAAGATCCATTTGTCAGTACCCATTTTAAAGAGGTATGTGGAAAACAAATAAGGAAAAAGTATGGCAGATCTCAATCACCTCTTCCTGATTTTAGGCTTTCTTACATTTTCCAATCATCTATCACAGCTTTGCATTAGAAGGAGCAGGAAGAACACTTACAAAACATAAAATGGAATAAAAACAAAACAAAAAAAGATATGAAAAACACTGTCAAGCTACTGTGCTTGTAGGAAAATAAATCTCTAATCTATTTTAACTGTTAAATCTTATTTATTATATTTAATAATCTGTAAGTCATTAGCTGTTTTCCAAGTACTTTGAAGATACAAATGCATCATGATATGTCAATGTGCTTTCCTATTTATTCTTCAGCAATTATTCTTAAGGTGACACACGTACAAGGCTGGAAGCACAAAGATGTACTTTTTAAATCACCTCTTTGCTAACTATAATTCTTTACATTTATTTATTTATTTATAGTGGTAGGGACAAGAAGCAGGACAGGAAATGGTGTTATTTTTTCGACTACAATAGACAAAAAAAAAACATCAATGGGCCTGACCTAAGCCCACTGTAGTCAAGTTGGGAGACTCCTTTGGGCTCTAGATCAGGTCTAATGTCAGCAACCCAACATTCACAAACAACCCTACAATACCAAACAAATGTGCACACAGAATAGAGTTATTTAGAACTTTTTTAAATATCATTTTCAAATTTCTAAAGGGTTAGGCTTGAAAAATTAAAGATATTTTCAACAATACCTTTTAAATATCTCTAAGTATAGTTCTACCAGTTGTGGCTCTGATTCAGTAAGGTTCTTAACCGGATGTTCTTTACTTTAAATATGCAAGTAGGTCTAACTGAGTTCAATAGTACTACTCAGATGCTGAAAGTTAACTTGCATTGTTGCCAACTCTTCTGATTTTAATGTGTGTCTTGCTATATTTAATATTTATTTAAAGTCACAGCTCTTGAAATTGTGTGATCTTGAGAATCATGGCTTTCATTTTAAAAAAGTAAGTTTCTAGCCCTCATGGCTGCAGAGAAAATGTGACCCAAATGCCAACTAAAAGCTTAAATACCAGAAGGCAAATAAAAAGCACCTAATTTATTTATTTAAATCTAACTATTCTGGGGAGCCTGATTCATGAATTTTGAATGATTGGAATTACCAATATTGAGTCAGCCATGTGCGTATGTACCTTTCTGAACACAAGAATGATTTGTGTATGGCAGATTAGATACACAACACATATTAAAAATAGCAGAATCTGCATATTTGATCTGACATAAACAATGCTGAAAATTTACCATATCAGTTTTCATGCAGATGACTGTTTTCAAACGGATACTGCTTTCCCTGCAGTTATTAAGGTCCTGTCTTATTAAGATATCTGCTAGAATGACCCCCACTTGTGGGAAAGTGTGGGAGAATTTTAGACTTTTTTCCCTACTCAGCTGCACTACAATTCTTGCAGAGTGAGTGCTTTTTTCCCCATGTGGAGTGCCCCCCGCCAACACTCACCATGCTTTGGGTGTTCACAGAGATGTGTGCCTGGCTAGGGTCAGTGAGAAAGTGATTGTTATGTTACAAAACGTGTATTTTACTGAAATGTTTCAATGCTGTGCGTAAATTTAATAATCATGCTGCTGTGCATTTGTTCCTTGTGCTTCAGCAGATGTGGCCTTCAGCAGCACCCCACACACACCGACCGAGCATCTATGCCAGATAAGAAAACTACATGTAATGTAACATTGCAGTACCAATCAAAGAGATATACATTATTGGTTCTCATTTCCAAAGTGTTGCCTCAAAGCCTCCCTGATTCGAATTGTGTCCTGGTATCTGGCTGCTCAAAATCAGCCACCAAGCAGTCTGCCTTAACACTCCACCCCTGAATAAACCTTTCATCCTTAGCATCACAAAGATTGTGTAACATACAATACGCGGCTATGACCATGGGAATATTATCCTCATTAAAGTCTAACCTTCCATAAAGGCATTGCCAGCATGCCTTTAATCTGCTAAAGGCACATTCCATTGTCACCTACACAGCCTGTTGTTAAATCACACCTTACTGCTATCTAGGTTTCCCATATAAGGTTTCATGAGCCATGGCTATAAGAGGTACTCTGGGTCTCTCAGGATCACCATGAACACTTCAACATCTCACACTGTAATCTTCTGGTTTGGAAAGTCCCTGCTTGTAGCTTTCTATACAGGTCAGCATTCCTGAAGATGAGTACGTCAAAATGCACCTTCCTGGACCACCCCCCGTTGATGTCAGTGAAATGCCTACAGTGATCCACAAGCACCTACAACACCATGGCAAAGTACCCCTTCCTATTGATGTACTCTGTCGCAAGGTGGTCTGGTGCCAAAATTGGAATGTGTGTGCCATCTATCACTCCTCCACAGTTAGGGAGGCCCATTTCTGCAAATCCATCCATTATTTCACGCACATTTCCCAGAGTCACAGTCCTTCGTAGAAGATGCAATTAATTACCCTGCACAACAGCATTAATGCAGCCCTAGTGGTTGACTTCCTGACTCCAAATTGATTCGTGGCAGACCGGTAGCAGTCTGGAGTTGCCAGCTTCCACACAGCAATTGCCACATGCTTCTCTACTGATAGGTCAGCTCTCTTTCTGGTGTCCTTGCACTGCAGTGCTGAGGCAAGCTCCGCACCCAGTTCCGGGAAGGTGGCTTTCTATATCTGAAAGTTCTGTAACCACTGCTCATCAATCCAGACCTGCACAATGATATGATCCCACCATTCAGTGCTTGTTTCCCAAAACTAAAATCAACAGTCTACCCTATGCAGCTGTTCTGTGAATGCTAAAAGCACTCTAAAGTTGCTCCTATCCATATCACACAGCATGTCAGGCAACTGGGAGTCTTCTTCAGTTAGGAACTTTAGGATTAACTGCACTGCAATCCGCGATGTCTTCATGACAGTTAACAGAGCACAGGAGAGCAGTGTGGGATCCATCCCTTCTCACAAAAGAGGTCGGGGTGCACAGCAAAGAAGGGCTGTTGAAAAATCCCACAAAAGGAAGCCGGAAGCCCGTGGAGTGCTGTGACAAAACGGAATGCATCACAGGACATTGAGCCCAGTCCCAAGATGCACCGCAGTCCACTCCATTTTCCCACAACACCCAGCGACAGAAGATGTTGAGCTGGACTATGGGATAGGTACCCACAGTACATTGCTCGCATGACATTCCGATTTTTATTGTGCTCATTTTTGAGTGTCAACATCACTACTGTCGACAAAACTTGGTATTGTAGACAAGGCCTAAAACTGGTTTTAGTATCTGTTAAACACAAGCATTATACCTGAACAACCTCATCTGAAATGGCGAAATTCACAACTTTGGTTTTAGGGCATTGTTTGGAATTGCTAGAACATCCTTTGATTTGTTTGAAGCAAGTTAGCTGCTGACATTGAACAAACTGAAAGAAGCCTAAAGATAGTATGAAGCCAAAAAACATTACACACACATTCCAAATCCTGAGACTTCCTAAAACATCCAAAATGGAATTTCAGTATAAAAAAGAATTTTCAAGTGAAAACTGTTAAAACCAACAGTATAATTGTCTAATGTTATTTCCTTAACGGTTCTATTTCATTTCTGAGCCAAATTTTTAGAAACGTGTATACAAACATAGTTTGTGCATCCAAGTACCAACTGTGTGTGCAGCTGTCACAACTGAGATTGCAAACAACCATAACTATAGAATTGACCTCTTGCATGTGCGCTTGACCAAGTTGCATGTTCACACAACCATGGTAACTCCATGTTCAAATTAGCCACACTTTGTTTGCACACATGTATTTCTAAAAATGCGTGAATCCATCTGTAGCATCCTGGTACATTATTTTTTCTAATGTCATCAGAATTCAACTAAATTTACTTATTCAGTAAGTCACTTTTTTCCACCAAAATTGGTATGTACAGAGCAGCCAGTCATACTCTTACTGTTTGTTACTAAGATGAAAATCACTATAACGACTGAGTCAGGAGTAGTTTTCTCCACCAAAATGTGGGGTTCTGTAAATTTTATCCTTCCAAAATGAACCAGACTTTTCTACAGACAGTAGACAGTATCTGTACAAACAAATCTGCATGCCAGTACACACTTTTATGTTGTGACAGATCTGGAGTTGCTCTGTAATAATGTATTAATACTATACATTCATAGGGTTATTGGGAAGTAGTGGTATAATATATTAGTTTAGTTTAATAGGGGACTATTGGAGAAAACAATCAGGAGAGGAAAGACTGGCTCAAGATAAGCCACTTCTCTGCAAACACTTGAGGGTTGTTAAGAGACAATGCCAGGAAAGGAAAAGATTAAAGACCTCTGGCAGCTTAAAAAATAACACTCTCCCAAAGGAAGGGGTAGATGGTCAGGGGAACCAGGCTGAGACACAAGACCCTGGTTGGGGTATCTGAAGAAATTATTCCTGCCTAAGTTACCATCCTGAGATGGTAAGACTTCAGGTAAGAAAGACAACTGTAGACTGTGCAATTTTTAAAATCTTTTTTCTCTAAATGCTTTGTTCCTACTGCAAAATAAATAATATTTTTGGTTTTAAAAGGCTATTTTGTCACTGTATACAATGAGTCACAGACTGCCAAAGGAAGAACAACAGATGTCAGAACTCAGGCAACCTGCAGGATATGAAGGGTTGATACTACTGCAGCCAAGGGCCCAGTCTAAAGTCAGAAAATCATGTTCTTCCACCCCAGAAGGAATAATGGCAGAAGGCCTGACATGAGGGCTGCATTCAGAAAAACCAGAAAGGGAACAGAGTTGCAGCTACCCCTGTAACCTTGACATATACAATAAATTAATCATCATCATCATTATTGGCTCATTCATTTTTGTCCCTCTGTCTGGAAGCAATATTAACCAAAAATCCTTGGTCAGATTTCAATATTTAATTAACTGAGCAACTGTACCCTAAGGTTATTTTTTTCCCTCTCTGAAAAGGCTGTTTATCCTTATTTGTTAACACTTGTAGTTTTCCTTTTATGTTTTTAACTTTAGAATAAATGTTGAATCATGTTTGTTGGTTACAATTAGACTTATGACTGTGACGTAATTAAAACCTGTCGAGGATCTAATGTTTTCTACAGTATCCATTTCCAAGCTGGAAAATAATAATATTTTATGAAGTTCACTGCTGGACGGAGGGCCCTCATGAGGCCTTTTCTACCACCTCACCCCTGCAAAGTCCACATCTGGCTACACAGACTCACAACACACCACAGTTAAAAATAAAAGATATGACTACTTTGCTTTTAATCCAGAAACAAATAAAAAAGGAAACAAAATAGAAAAAGACAAGGAATCCAGTAAAGAACTTAGGAAAAAAATCCTGCGGTTTTTTTGTTTGGTTTTTGTTTTTGTTTTTAATCTCCAACAGGGAGAAAAAGTGAAGGCTATAACAGAATCTCAAAAAAGCTTATGAGATATTTTTTAATTTGTATTACTTTAGCACCTAGGAACCATAGTCATGGACCAGGATCCTATTGTGCTGGGCACTGCACCCACACAACACAAAATACACAACACACTCCCTACCTCAACGAGCTTACTATCTAATAATCTATAATCAGTATCTATAATGCAAGAAACAACAAATGGCTACAGACAGGGGAGCACAAGGAAACAATGAGACAATATTAGTAAGCATGATAAGCAGTGGTCTCAGTGCACCCAGTGGATTAGCTATTGTCAAGCTTTTTGGAGGGACCTCAGAAAAAGAGTTTTCATGAGGGTTTTGAAGGAGAAAAATAAGGTAATTTTGCAGATGTTTATAGGGAACCCAAATGTGAGGGGCAGCGTGGGAGAAAGCACAAAGGTGCTCGTTTGAAAATTTAACAAGTCGGCAACAGAGGCTGGCATCATGAGCCAGTCAGAAGCAGGGTCTGGCATCTCAACAGTGAATGAGAGAGGATAGATAGGATAAGGATAGACTGTGAAAGGCCTTGAAAGTGAAGACAAGTAGCTTATGTTTGATGCAATACAGAAGTCAGCAGAGGGATAAAAAAGAGAGGGGTGACGTGGTCAAACAAATGGCTAGCAAAATTATCCTTGATGCAGCATTGTGGACAGAACTGAGTGGAGCAAGATTGCTTTTGTCAAGGCCAGAGAGCAGGGTGTTGCAATAACTGAGACACAAAATAATCAGAGCCTGGATGAGAGTTTTAACTGTGTGGATGAATCAGGAAAGACCATATCTTACAGATGCTATGCAGAAAGAATATGCAAGACATAAGCTACTCTTAAATATTGGAGCTTCGCTTCATGCTGACAAATACTTCTCACTCATTAACGAGTTTTATAAAAAGTGACAAAGAATCCTGTGGCACCTTATAGACTAACAGACATATTGGAGCATAAGCTTTCGTAGGTGAAAACCCACTTCGTCAGATGCATGTTTTATAAAAGTTCTTCCATTACATTTTCAAATGTATTTGCAGAACAGACTGGTGAGTTTGAAAGTTTCTGTTGATACCATGCTACAACTTAACCAGGTGAAAGACAATTCCTTGAAAAGTTTACAGCCATACCCAAAACTATCAAATTTACTAATATCAGAATGAAGAAAAATACCTGGCAGCTACTTGCAAGGACTTAATGAAAACCTGAGGAATCAATTGCTAAAATAAACTCTGTGAGTAGCTGCAGCAGAGATACAAATACATCTATAGTATCTTCTCAACTTGGAGAAATGTTTTCAGAGTCTGCATAGACACTTTTAAGAACATAAGAACATAAGAACGGCCGTACCGGGTCAGACCAAAGGTCCATCTAGCCCAGTATTCTGTCTACCGACAGTGGCCAATGCCAGGTGCCCCAAAGGGAGTGGGCCTAACAGGCAATAATCAAGTGATCTCTCTCCTGCCATCCATCTCCATCCTCTGACAAACAAAGGCTAGGGACACATTCCTTACCCATCCTGGCTAATAGCTATTAATGGACAACATAAAACATTAGAGAAGCAGAAAAATCAGATGCCAAATCACAACTAATCATCTAAAGGTTCCTCCACCCAGGCATTAAGGGCAAGAAAGAAAATAGCTGAAAAGCACCAAAGAGAATGGCAGAACAGCTCAGAATGAGCCCATTGCTTAGTTACATGACAAGACCTCCCTTTCCATCATATAATTTGCTAGTCTGAAACCCAGTGACAAGTGCAGGGTTGATATGAGCATATAACTAGAAACAGAAAATATGTTACAAAACGCAACAGGAGGACTTGGAAAAACTAGATTGTCAAGCAGGACTTGCTGATGTTTTATGACAGGTAT
This sequence comes from Chelonoidis abingdonii, assembly GCF_003597395.2. Taxonomy (NCBI): domain Eukaryota; kingdom Metazoa; phylum Chordata; order Testudines; family Testudinidae; genus Chelonoidis; species Chelonoidis abingdonii. The sequence continues at coordinate 37,781,400 of NC_133787.1, read as the reverse complement.
CAGAGGGGTAGCCGTGTTAGTCTGAATCTTTAAAAGCAGCAGAGAATCCTGTGGCACCTTATACACTAATAGACATTTTGGATCATGAGCTTTCGTGGGTGAATACCCACTTCGTCAGATGAATGTAGTGGAAATTTCCAGGGGCTGGTATATATATGCTAGCAAGCAAGCTAGAGATAAGGAGGTTAGTTCAATCAGGGAGGATGAGGCCCTGTTCTAGCAGTTGAGGTGTGAAAACCAAGGAGGAAAATTGTCTGTAGTGCAAGCCATTCACAGTCTTTGTCAACCCGGAGCTGATGGTTCAAATTTGCAGATGAATGAAGCTCAGCAGTTTCTCTTTGAAGTCTGCGTCCTGAAGTTTTGCTGCAGGATGGCTACCTTAAGGTCTGCTATAGTGTGGCCAGGAGGTTGAGTCTCTCCTACAGTTTTTGTATATTGCCCATTCCTAATATCTGATTTGTGCTCCATTAGTCCTTTATTCCGTAGAGACCTGATCTGCATGGTTTTGCGCACCTCGCGAATCTTACCATATAGCAGAGGGGCATTGGCGGCATGATGGGTATATTCATTGGTGGATTGTGCAGGTGAATGAACCGTGATGGTGTGGCTGATCTGTTAGGTCTGTGATGGTGTCACGTGTTAAACTGCTGAGCTTCAATCATTCTGACAACATTTGTACCCATCAGCTCAGGGTTGAACAAAGATGTGAATGCTTGCCAACTACAGAACCAGTTTCTCCTCCCTTAGTTTTCACACCTCAACTGCTAGAACAGGGCCTCATCCTCCCTGATTGAACTAACCTCCTTATCTCTAGCTTGCTTGCTAGCATATATATACCTGCCCCTGGTAATTTCCACTACATTCATCTGATGAAGTTGGTATTCACCCACGAAAGCTCATGATCCAAAACGTCTGTTAGTCTATAAGGTGCCACAGGATTCTCTGCTGCTTTTATGACAGGGGTTCTCAAACTGGGGGTTGGGACCCCTAAGGGGTCGTGAGGTTATTCCATGGAGGGTCACGAGCTGTCAGCCTCCACCCCAAACCCCACTTTGCCTCCAGCATTTATAATAGTGTTAAATATATTTAAAAGTGTTTTTAATGTACAAGGGGGGGTCACATTCAGAGGCTTGCTGTGTAAAAAGGTCACCAGTACAAAAGTCTGAGAACCTCTGTTCTATGATATGCCACCCCCATTTGATAGTCATCTTAAATTGCTATTTCAGGGATTCTGAACAAGGAAAGTAATAAGGAGAGAGCTACATACTGATGAATGTAAACACAGTTCAAAGGGTAGGATGTATCAATGAATAAACCATGTATCTAGCAGTGAAAACAACACATGAGCAAAAGAAAAAGACCCATGATAGGCATAAAAGTCCTGAGGGAATTAATGCAGCCCAGACATGACCCAATAACAATAAACGGAATGTGACTGATTTATGAAGTGTAGGAAAAGAGACCTTATGACCAAGGTGTGGTAACAGACTTGTGCAAGCATACAGAGAGATGAGTAGAAAATAATTAAGCAATAATAACCTTCAAGCCAGACATTCTGTCAGCTAATGATCAGCTACAGTGAAGAATCCAAGTCTGCTTTAATTTTGCTTTGGGCCCATTTACAGCTAGTCTTTAACTGCCAGGAAATCCCTGACCCAGAGGTCATGACTGCTGCCACAAACCATGAAAATGTACAAATCCACAATTAAAATAAAGTAATTATCTTTTCAGTAGAGATAGGCGTAAAGCACAATACCTGCATCCAGAGCACCACAAAATTTGGCGTGGTGGAGGGAACATATCCAGCAGTTTGCTTCGGTCTTTACATTGAGAATTGAAAAACTAAACTTCATGCGGCTATGGTTATGTTTGTACTGGCACTGAAATCCTGGACACCATTCTCAGCCTTCTATTAGGTAGACTGTAAGCTCTTCGGAACTGGGACTGACATGAGTATAATGAAAACCTTACTTCCAGGTTAAGGCCCCAGTTCAGCAAAGCTCTTGAGCACATAACTTTAAAAACAAGTAGTCCCAGTGACTTCAAGGGGACTATTCATATGCTTAATGTTAAGCATATTCTTAAGTACAGTGAGTTCACAGGCCCTATTTGCACCTCCAACATCAAGTCAAGAAGTCAAGATTAAAGCTGGGCAAATGTTTTGGACAAAAAGTGTTTTGACAAAAAATGTAGATTCAGGTTGACTAAAACATCTGGCGAATGTGTGTCAATTTCCACAAATGGCTTCAGTCAAAATGAAAAAAAAATAAAATTCCGAAGTGTCAAAATGAACCATTTCAAGATTATCAAAGCAAAAACATTTTGATCTTTCTGGTTAGATTCAAAAGAGGATTTAGGCACCACTGGAGGAGCAGGTGTTGGCAATAGTCCCCTTATAACCTTTAGCCCGTGGTGAGTGTACTGACTTGGGATCTGGGAAATCCAGATTTAAATCCCTGCTTCTAGAGCAGTATTTCTCAAATGTGGCCACCAGAGGGTTTTCTTGTGGCCACAGCCTCCTGGGTGGTGACTGGGGAGAGGGGCAAAGCAGTGGCTCCTCCCCTGGGGCTGAAAGGAGGGGTTGGGTCCTGCCCCACTCTGGAGCCACAAACACTGGAGGAGCAGACAGCCAGTGTGAATTCCCCACCTTCCCGTGGGTGGTGAAGTTCAGGCTTCAGACTTCAGCCCTGGGGTGGCAGGCAGCAAGCTCCAGCCGCAAGGCTTCAGGCTTCAGGCACTGGGCTTCAGGCTCACCACCCACCTGATCGCCCGTGGCCCCTGCTGCCACCTTCGGCCCCTGACCCATCCACCCCTTTGCCCCTGGCCTCCGATGCCTCCCTACCCACCTCCCCATCCAAGGCTTAATCTGTTCCCCGGCTTGTCAGGGCTGAGTAAGTCTGAGAGGAAAAGCGATATTTGTATGTTTGTTAATATCACTTTTCACTGTCTCCAAGCTAGCTAACAAGTCTGCAGCTGTGAAAAATAATATTAACATTCATATAAATATCCCTTTTCACAGAAGCAGACTTACTAGCTAGCAATTCTATAAACAACCAAAAAACACCAGAACATACAAAGCACCTTATTTGTGTTTCTATTCAGTTTAGGTCCAGTAAGGAACAGAAAAACTGTACGTTGTTGTTGTGATCGAATCTACAAAAAAAGCCCTAAATAAATAAATTACAATGATTTGGACATGTATATGTACATATTTATCTGCTTTTCCTAAAGTTAATTAAGTTTTTTGGAAAAACTGTCACAGCGGCCACCAGCAAATTTGTTGTGAGAACACTAATGGCACTTGAACGTAGGTCTCCCCGCCCTCGTGTGAATGTCCTAACCACTCGGTTATGGGTATTCTGGGGTATGTCCCTCCCAACCTCTCCCGTTGAAGCTGTTCCACGTTGTACCAAATATTTTAATAGTCACTGGGCCAGAGAAAGTGAGACCGACTCTATAGCTTGGTTGGTAGGGCACTCACCTAGGAGAAGGTGACCCATGGGTTCCAGTCCCTGCTCCAGAGCAGATATTCAAACCCCGGTCTCCCACATCCCAGGTGAGTGCTTTAACCATTAGATAAAAGATAGTAAGAAAGGCACCACCATCTCCCCATTTTTGTGAAACGAGCCCTTCATTTCATAGAATTATAGAAATCATAGAAAGGTAGGGCTGGAGGGGACTTTGAGAGGTCCATCAAATCCAGCCCCCTGCATGGAGGCACAACCAAGTAAACCTAGATCATCAACCCTGACAGGCATTTGTCCAACTAGTTTTTAAAAACCTCCAATGAGGGGAATTCTATAATCTTCCTTGGAAGCCTATTTCAGAATTCAATTATCTTTATTATGTTTAGAAATTTTTTCCTCATATCTACCCTAAATCTCCCCTGCTGCAGATTAAGCCCATTACTTCTTGTCCTATCTTCAGTGGACATGGAAAATAATTGTCACAGCCCTCTTTATAACAACTCTTATTGTATCCAAAGACCTATCAGGTCCCCCCTCAGTTTTCTTTTCCCAAGATTAAACATGCCTGGTTTTCTTAACCTTTTCATAGATCAGGTTTTCTAAACCTTTTATCAGTTTTATTGAATTTCATCTTGTTTATTTCAAATCAATTCTCCAATTTATCAAAGCCATTTTGAATTCTAATCCCATCTTCCAAGTTGCTTGCAATCCCTCCCAGCTTGTTGTCATCTGCAACTTTTATAAGCACACTCCCCACTCCATTATCCAGGTCATTAATGAAAATATTGACTACTACTGGACCAAAGATAGACCCTTGCACAGACCCCTGCCCTATACATCCTCCCAGTTTGACAGCGAACCATTGATAACTACTCTTTCAGTATGGTTTTTCAACCAATTGTGCACACGCATTAAGGTAATTTCACCTAGATCACATTTCCCTAGTTTGCTTATGTGAATGTCATGTAGGGTGACCAGACAGCAAGTGTGAAAATCAGGACAGGAAGTATGGGACAATAGGAGCCTATATAAAAAAAGACCCCAAAATCGGGACTGTCCCTATAAAATCGGGACACCTGGTCACCCTAATGTCATGTGGAACTGTATCAAAAGCCTTACCAAAATCAAGACATATCTTGTCTACTATTTCCTCCTCTCAACCCAAAATCACTAGACCTTTAACCCAGTTAAAAAGGATATTAGGCTTATTTAGCATAATTTGTTTTTGACAAATTCATGATGGATATTCTTCATAACCCTAGTATCCTCTAGGTGCTTACAAACAGATTGTTTAATAATTTGTTCCAGTATCTGTCCCAGATTGAGGTGTCAATAGAGGAGGTTTGGAAAAAAATTGGTAAATTAAACAGTAATAAGTCACCAAGTCCAGATAGTATTCCCCTAGTAATTCTGAAGGTACTCAAATATGAAATTGCAGAACTACTAATTGTGGAATGTAATCTATTTGTTGGCTAAGAGTCAGCACAACCTTTGTAAAGGGAAATCATGCCTCATCAAACTATTAGAATTCTTTGAAGGTGGTCAAAAACATGGAGACAAGGGTGATCCAGTGTATATAGCATACCTGGACTTCAAGGTCCTTCACCAAAGGCTCTTAAACAATCTAAGCAGTCACAGGACAAAAGGGAAGGTCCTCTCACGTATCAGTAGCTAGTTAAAAGACAGGAAACAAAGGCTAGGAATAAATGGTCGGTTTCCAGAATGGAGAGAGGTAAATTGTAATGTCCCCCAGGGACCTGTACTGGGACCAGTGCTGTTCAATATATTCATAAATGATCTGGAAAAACAGATGGAAAGTGAGGCTGCTAAGTTTGGAGATGATAAAAAAAATTACTCAAAACAGTTAAGTTCAAAACAGACTGTGAAGAGTTACAAAGGGATCTCACAAAACTGGGTGACTGAGCAACAAATGATAGATGAAATTATAAATGCTAAGTAATGCATATTGGAAAACAATCTCAATTATACATCCAAAACGATGGCTGTTACCACTCAAGAAAGAGCTCTTGGTATCATTGTGGACAGTTCTCTGGAAACATCCACTCGATTCATAGATTCTAGGACTGGAAGAGACCTCGAGAGGTCATCAAGTCCAGTCCCCTGCCCTCATGGCAGGACCAAATCTATCCCTGATAGACATGCGCCACAGCAGTGAAAAAAAGCTAACAGAATGTTAGGAATCATCAGGAAAGGGATAAATAATAATCATAATCCCACTATATAAATCCATGGCATGCCCACACCTTGAATCTTACATGTAGCTCTGGTCATTCCATCTCAAAAAAGATATATTAGAAACGGAAAAATTATAGAGAAGGGCAACAAAAATGAGTAAGGGTATGGAACTGCTTCCATATGAGGAGAGATTAAAAAGACTAGAACTGTTCACCTTGGAAAAGAGATGACTAAAGGGGAATATTATAGAGGTCTATAAAATCATGACTCGGTGTGGAGAAAGTGAATAAGGAAGTGTTATTTACCCCTTCATACAACACAAGAACCGGGGGTCACACAATGAAATTCATAAGCATCAGGTTTAAAGCAAACAAAAGGAAGTACACACAGTACAAAGGCTAGGAACAAATGGTCAGTTTATATTCTTCCTATATTAACTAGTTACTGATACATGAGAGGACCTTCCTATATTTCCTTCATATCAGGATATTCTGAGGTTGTGCCTTTAATACTCTCTCTTTCAGAAACTGCCTTTGCTTTTATTAAAACCCCAACAAATTTTTTCTGACTTTTTCAATTTGCCAAAAACTCTGAAAATCTTCAGTTTTGGTTCAACCCAAACCAGTTTTTTTCTGGATTATTCAGAACTGTCAACAAGTCAAAAATATCAGTTATTCACACAGCTGTAGTCAAGATACACAAACTCAGAAAGAGAAAGTGTAACTTATTCCATGCTTTGGGGGTCTTTCCAGAAGATAGCCTAGATCAATGATTCTTCCCTTTTGCTCCCCCCAACACCTTCCCAAAATATAACAGACACACATCCATCCCATACCTAATAGAAGCTAAAAGACTAAGTGTGGGTAAATGTACTATATACCTAAAATATATATATTGTTGGAATTACTATACACAACCAGGCCGTAAATAGCAGTTGGTGAGGGTCTCTGAGCCATTGTTAGAAGATAAATGGGGACAGTGTAAAGTGGGTGCCAGAATCTTAAATGAGAATTTTCAAAATGATTGATTTATATTTTTATAAACTTTAACTAAAAGTAGTTGTCAGATAAAAAAGCTGCAACAGTAGAATAAAGGTTGAGAATATGCTGCCCACCAAAACAACATTAAGAAAATATTAATGTGACAATAATATCCAACTGCTAAACAAAACAGAGAACAAAGGCACATCTATCTATTACTAATGTCAACCTCAAATTAATCCTGGTCATAAAATCTCTCCCCCTTAACCATCTTTCATCTTTAAAAAATAAAACAAAATACACTTTAAAAAAATCTGCACTGTCAAAAAAAGTTACTTTTAATTAAGAACAATGAAAAGAAAAAGATCTCTATGGATAGTCTTAAACTCACGTTTCCTCTAGAATAAGAAAAATGTAAAATGCCTGAAGAAAGCGGAAAAAAAAAAGAAGAAAAAAAACCGTTGGTTTTCATGAACGTTAACTCTGTTTTTATTCACCAAAACTTTTGAGAAGACCAGTCTCTATTCAAATTGATAAATGCTGGCGTGGCAAAATGTTTTGTTTAATACTTGACAGGTCATGCTATAACTCATAAGAATGTTTTTTTAAGTAAGCATTTGCACTGAAACAAGAATGTCTATATATTCAGAGAATGACTGTTATCCAAAAGACTTCTGAAGCAGATGGGAACAGTGTGCACATGGAAACATTCGGGTAACTCATCAAATATCTAAAAGCCATACTTCAGAGGGAAAAAATGGATTTATAAGAACATTTAATGCTACATTTGACAAATATTCAACCTATCACCTTGTCGCTCATATGAAAACACTTCACTAAAGATGGACACTCCATTGATGTGCTTCCACCACAAGATAAAATCTTCATATTTATGACCTTGACAACTAGAAATGCATATAGCAAAAGACTAAAACAGTTCATTTTTCTCATCATAACTGTAATGTAAATCGAAACAGTCACAACAGAGCCAGCACTTTAGTCAATTTTAATCCAACGGTTCCTCCAAATATTGCTCGGTGTTACCCTGAGCACACATTCAACAACAAAAGGATAACAACAAACTCTGTCATGGATCTAAAGAGTGTTTAACGCACATCTTTCAGTCTATAAGTAACATTTTCAAAAGCACCTAGTTGATTTTAGGAGCCTAAATTCCATTTTCAAAAGTGACTTTAGGCACTCAGGAGCCTTACTTCCATTAACTGTCAATGAAACATAAGCCTTTAAGTGCCTAACTCTGTTTTGAAAATGAGATTTAGGTTCAAGTTAGTTCAGCATTTCTGGAAGTTTTAACCTATATCACCTAGAAAGACTTCAATCTATTTTAACCAGAGTGGGATGTTCAATAAAATGTATGTACAATTTTACAGGCAAATTACGTAAAGAATAAGAAAATCCCATACAGAAAAAGAGTTTATATTTTAGTTTCCTTCTTAGGTCTATAATCAACTACAAATATTAATTCATCAAACATTATGAAACATTTAAATTTCTTTTTAAAAAGTCTGTACATTAAACTAGATGCAATCAAAAAAGCTTTGGTTGAGTTCACTTGACACAGAGCTCCCCCTGGAGTGTAAAATAATATATAAAAAGATTGTAAAAGATTTAACTTCAGAAGGCAGGATAAAAGACAGGCAGCTTTCAATCACATGTTTTTGGCATTCCACTGGAGATTTAGCTATGATTCTTGGCATTTAATCCAATGGAGTAATTGTTGATATTATTTATTTTGTCTTCCTATAGATACATGTAATCAATGCTTTAAAACTTTGGTTTCTTGTTTTCACTGGTATATTAGGGTTTGGCTATACAGGAACACTCAGGAAAATTAATCCAAATGAATTAAAAATGAGAATTTAACGTGGATTAGTTAAACTGTCCCTTGTGTGGACACACTCATTTAGAATTCTAGTGACCTTAATACAGTTTAGCTTAATTTGCGTTGGAAGTGATTAAATATTGGAGAAAAAATTATATTCTGTTCAGCTAATCCAACAGCTGTCTTCTCAGTTTGATAAACAGAAATATTTTATGTAAAGGCAGTGAGTTAATTGGGATTTTTATTCAAAATAATGACCAAGACAAGAGAAAACGCAGAGACACAAAAGTCAAAATATATCTTAAAAAAGAACACCTGGATGATAAACTTTAAAAAGTAGATGATGTACCCTCATTAAAGTCTTGAGACATTTGAATTAATGGCACACATTCAACTAATCTCATCTTTAAGAAAAAAAATATTGCTAGCAGCTTTAACTGAAAGGGGGATTTTCTGATGTGGACTAAGGTGAGCACAAATATTTTCACTTAGGAATCAAGTGAAGGCTTAAACCTAGAACTCCAGAAACAGAAGGCCCAAAGCAAAGCACCACTTAATCACTTAGCAAACCAGTGGCGTTTATTTTTACAGTATTATTTCTGGAAGAGGTAGTCTCTTCAAAAGAGACCCTCTGGAATAAAGGTTTCCAACTTGCATCAACATTACTTGATCACCCACCCTCAGACACACAGTTTTTAATCTAAAATGCTTCACCATGTCCTTGTACTACACTTCACACAACCAGTCCTCACACACCACGCTTCTCTGATCCCCCAAGAGGTAAACTCAGGCTGTAACTAAGATGTTATATACTGTACAAGACACACACTTTATTAAGCCTACACTCAAAATGACAATAGGCTAATCTTTGCTGACAGTGTTATTAATAGCTGAGGGGTAAAATATGTGTTCAGTATAAAGACTTATTTCTTAGTGGACTAATTAAGGATGCACCTGCTATTTTCTATGCCAAAAAATATGGGATTAATGTAAGAATATGAGAAAGTAATGGTTATTATTTAAAATAAGCGTTTCAGCCTGTTTAATGCGGACTCACACTGGGAATTTCTTGACCGATGTTGTTCTCCAAAAAACACATGTTGTTGAGCTTTATCTTCAATACAGCATGATTACTTCATATGCACCAGTTTTATTACTACAGTTCCATTTGTATTTCACTGTGTCGTCAGTATTTCCACTGTGAGCCCCATTTTAAGGCAGTGAAATTTAACATTTAAAAATTAAAAGCGTGTCACTTTCAAATACCTTTTTTCATATAAATTACTGCAAAATATTTAAAACTGAAATTCTGCAGGCAATAATTTGTATTTATAATATGGGTAAATACCTTAAGTTTTTATGAGTTTTTTTTAAAGCAGACTGTTTTATTAAGAAACAAAGACTATCCCTTACCTCACATACAAAACTATTTTGAATAACTATTAATAAAAAAAGCTACAAAATTCATGATTTGGAGCTTCTTGAATCTGGGGGTTTGATTCAGTGCACCTCTAGTAGTACCTGGATTTTTCAGATATGGAGCACAAACTGTGTTGCTAAGACTGAGCAAGACTATTGGGTAGGGGAAAATGGCCTATGTAAACAGCGAACAAACACCTAAATATGTGGTTATCCAATACTATGAACCTCATTCTTCAAGGTGCTAAATCCCCTTGCCTCTGAGGAAGCATTTAGCACCTTACAAGCATCCAGTCTGTAGTGCTGAGTCTCTAGATATACTGAATTGAAATAATTTCCAGGTTAGTTTATGAAGCATCACAAGCTACAAGGAATGAGGCACAGTAACATCCCCCAGAAAGGATTATCGTGTGATATGTCTTGAAACCCTGTGGTATGTCTTGACATAATTTTGGCCTTATCCACACTGTCACAACATAAATGACCATATTCAAAGCCAGTTGTGGCCAAACTGCCCTGCCACCTCCCCAAGCACGTCATGACTGCTTCACTTCTCTCGCCTACCAGACTTGCGGTGCCTAAGCTGATTGGCACCACAAGCCTGGGAGGCGGGAGAAGTGAAGCAGCCACGGCGTGCTCGGGGTACTCATGCGAGAAGCATGGGTGAGCTGGGGCGGGGGGGTGCCTCAGGGCAGGGGCACAGGGAGGGAGGGCACAAGGTGGAAGTTTCGCCTAGAGCGCGAAACATCCTTGCACCGACCCTGCATGTTACAATCATATTGGAAAACTATGTTTTAGTCTAGTAATCTACAAGAGTTAAAACATGGCTCTTCAACATGGTTATAACACAGTTTTTGTATATACTGACAAGTAATATAAATGTTATTATATGGGTGCTGCTCCTGCAAAGGCATCTAAACGGGCAATGACAGACCCTTATATCTCTGCAGGTCCACAGTAGTCAGTCCACTTGAATCCCTTTACAGGATCGGGACTATCCTTTGACAGAAACCATAGCATTTCACAGATTTGTTTAAACATGATTATTTTTGTAAAGTAGATAGGACTAAATAATTTTTGTTGCCACTAAATAGGCTTACTTATTCTGTGCCATTTTGGCCTCTCAAGAAATTGTACAAATTTTTATGATCATTCAAGATTTCTCTGAACAACTTTAGCCATTCAAAATTCTGCTCTTTGCACAATATAAGAGTAAACTGCAACTTCTGGCTTTTATCAGTAATGAAAATGAATCTGCAAGACAGATCTATCATTCTGCAGAACTTTTCTTATTAATCATTTAATTTCTGTGACATATGGTAAACTCGTTTCCTTAGCATTCTCTACAGCTGAGCAAAGCTTTCTCTAAACTTGGAGTGAAGGAGGGGCGGGGGAGAGGGGGATTGCTAATCCATTTCTCAAAGCATTCATAAATCTCAGAGAGATTTTTAATGGATGATTCTACCAAAGGTCCAAGGTAAATCGGATGTGAGACATTAATGGATTAGCTGTTTCATCTACATTTACATATACAACAATCACATAAAAGGCCAATGCCTGTCTCTGTACAAACCTATGCCAGACAAGCATGTCAAAGAGGGCAGATTACAACAAATATTTTCATAGTATTAGAAACTTCATCCCTGCAACAAATAACTGACCCAGAGCTGTATGAAATTTTAACAAATAAATCATTTGGTCTATATTTTGCTGATAAAAACGAGGTAGTTCCAAAGATGAATTTTGCCATTCCAAAGGAGCAGAGGATTAAGGGGCTGGTTTTTGCAAGGTGCTGAGCAACATCAGCCTCCCCTGTAGATAAATTCCCTTGCAGGAAAAAGCCTTAAATCCAGGAAAATTAAATCCGTCTTGAAAGCCAAACTAGCTGCAAAATCAACACAATTTCAGTCAAACATGAGATAATTGAAATTTAAATTGCAGAGTATCTCTCTTCCCAGAAAGTGCATCATCTTTGCAACATCCAACATTTTAGTGCCACCTGACAAGAGTTTAGGAAAGAGTTACTGAATACTTTTTTGCTGTTGTAGGTATTTAACTATATCTGGATTACAATGTCACAAACCGTCTTTTCTGATAACACTGTGCATGTCAAAATTCTCATCTCAGAAACCAATCAGACTTACATTAGACTTTTGCAAAGGCCATCTTTGGGAGAAAACAAACACATTAACGTGACGTTAACCTTTAAAAATAAAATATATATTTATTTATATCACTTATTTCAATTTCCGTTTTACAGAAAAAAAAAAGTTTAGCACATCCTCTAGGGCCCTTGACAATATTTAGAAATACAATTGTTATAATTCACTGTTACCAATTGCACCTCACTCATCCTAATGAATTACAGCCAGGTAAAAATCTAACAGCAAGAAAGCCCCTTACTCATCATCCTCTCTGCTCTCTGGAAGCTAGGGAAAATACAAAAGAGTTTGCAGTACACTCTACTGGTCAACAGGCTTAGACAAAAGTAGATGAAGGAGGTGAAAATGAGTTCCAAAGTCAAGGCATATGTCTACATTGCAGCTGGGAGCAAGCCTCCCAGCCCAGGTAGAGAGACCTGTCTTAGCAGGGCTTGTGCTAGCATGCTAATAGCTAAGTGGGCATAGCAGCACCAACGGAAGCTGGTCTAGCCACTGGAGCTCAAGCTCACTCTTCCTGTGTCTAATATCAGGTGGCTATCCCAAGCCTCTGCTGATGCCACAACATCCACACAGCTATTTTTAACATGCTAGCTTGAGCCCCTTAGCTCCAATGAAGGTATATACAAAGGGGCCCTCATTGAGAACACCATGTCTGCAGCTCTCATTTTTTATACTGAAGGAATTCCAAATTTAATATCTTTGCAGGCCACAAATGTGGCATGGAGGAGACTGGTAAGCAGATCCCATGCCATTCAGGGCTTTCTATGTCAAAACCAGGACCTTAAACTCAAATGGCAGTCACTGCAGATCATGGAGCACTGGTGTAAAACGCTCACTGTAACATATGCTGCTTAGACCAAATGGGCTGCCAAATTCGGCACCAGGTTTAGTTTCTGGATGTATTTAAGATGTAGCCCCATGTGCAACATATTGCACTAATCTAATCTCAAAGTGATAAAGGCACTTCTGACAGTCGCAAGGTCCAGTTGAACAGTCACAACCCTCCTAGGCATTGGTAAATGGAAAATGCACTCCTAGCCGTTGCTCCAACCAAATCATCTAGCAGCAGCCAGTGATCTAATCAGAATTCCACATTGTGAAAACAAACAATAAAACAGCAATCAGAAGGCCGAATGCCATCAGTGCCATATCTTCCAGTTGCTTCCCCCAACTAACCTATATAAACCTCAGTCTTATCTGACTGAGCCTCCTTCTCAATAGCTTTTTCCAGTGAGGAAGAACACACGTGTCCAGAACATGGACTGTAAAACTGAAGTACATCCAACACATCTAGTATCTCAGAGAGTGACACTGGCTGAAACTTGAGAGCAGATGACTTGGCATTCGTCCTTTAAGATATTCCCTGACCCTAACGAAGCAGTCAGCTCGGGACTAACTCCACATGATTTTATCCAGAAAGTATGAACAAATATCCTCACAGTGGGAGCCAATAAGACATGAACATATGTGTCTGAGAGAAGAATTTGACTCTGTAGACACCAGAACAGTGAAACACAATTTCTTCACATACATAAATAAATAAATTGCCAAAAACATCAGCAACTGTACAAATAAAGTGTTCCAAGTCCCATTGCTACAGGACCTGATTTTTCAAATGGCAATGCCATTACTATCCTCAATCAGCCTATTTTGTAATGTAGGAGCTTCAAAATTTGGATCTCCTGTCTTTTCCCCCAATACAAAGTACTTTTTGGACACAGATTTTGTTACAGGAGACATGTGAGAGGTTGGAAGAGTCAAGAAGCTCTCCGTGAGAAATAGTCAAATCATTATTCATTTATTTCTAGTAGTGACCATAACCTATGTATATATAAAAGATGTACAGTCTCTGCCCCAAATAGCGTGGGCCAACATTTTCAAAAGTGGCTAGTCATTCTGAGAGCCTCAGTTTTTGGGTGCTCAGTGTAAGTTACCTTAAAGGGACCTGTTTTTCAGAGGGTGGATGCTCAGCATTTTCTGAAAAATCAGGTATTAAGATGTGATAAATTGAGTACCCAAATACTAATATATTCCCCTGTGGTGCATGAATATAAACACAAACTAACATATATGAAATAAATATAAGGAATAGTTCACTTATGAATTCAATAAAAGAAGAGTTAGTGGATAATTATCTTAATTAAAAGACTCTATGGTCTAAGGTTCAAATTACAGGCCTCTGTTTAAAAATTAGTGACATGATTAATCAAATCAATTATAAAAAAACCCTATGATTTATTGATTTTTTTTTTTACTTACATGACACTTTTCACCTAAAACATGTGTCTTTCTAATTGTTTTATATTTTCATCATTTTTGTGATTGCATAAAATATAGCAGCTAGCATTCATTTTGTATTTTAATACCCTAAGTACTTACAACATATAACAGATTGTCTACAGAAGACACATTTCAAAGTGTTATATTCCACTGTCTTTGTTTTGCAGAGATTTTGGGTTGTATAGAGGTTGTAGAAAACTGTGAAACTGTGAAAACTGTTGACAGGACTATCCTATAAACAATACATTTTTGATAGGAATTTCCTGTTAAAAAACTGTTTAGGGTTTCCAAAATAACTAACTGTTTACTTTCAGAAGAATTCAGCATCAGTGGAATGGCATAAGTAGTTACAGGAGGCAATGAACTGGTACATTTTGATGCTTCCCAGAGAATGCAGTTATTTCCCTAGTTCTCTGTTTCAACTTTGAGATAGGACCGAAGTATTTCGTTATTGTTTTGCAAATCTTTAAATTTAAAAACATTGAAATTAAGTGTTCTTATACTGCTAATGCAAAAGAGTCTGTTAAATCGTGGGTTGTGCTCTGGGGCATACCTATTAAGTATTACAAATACACTTAATTTGCTTTCGTCTAGAAAAATGAACAGCAAGTTAAAAGAAATTGAATTATTTTGGCTTGTTACTAGGTCTTATCTGATGCTTCCTATAGGATAAGTCATGTCAACATTTTTTCATAGTTCTTTTAAGGATTGAACTGTGACATGATCTCTAGAGCTTCTGATAGAATTTTAGCTCATTCCTCCACCCTGCTCATTTTGCTCAAACAGCCTTACAGTTTGATCACATACCTTCAGAGTTCAGTGTAATAAGAGTAACATTGTTCCCAATACTTTGGCTTCCTAACTGGCCGCTGTTGGAAACTGAGTCACTGGCCTCAGACCCACTCTCTCCATCTTCATTGTGGCTATCATCATGCCCTGGCACCTTCACAACAATGGTGTTCTGTCTACGACCGGGAACAGCACTGAGAAAGAAAAGAAGAATTCATACTTTGGCAAAGCATGATTACAGACTCAAAGAATGTAATATACCGTTACTAGTGCATTAAAAAATATTAACAACTTGATTTCTTACTGATTATATGACTTTTCTTGTAAAAACTAGTCTGCCTAGATCAGGAGTAGGCAACCTATGGCACATGTGCTGAAGGCGGCACACGAGCTGATTTTCAGTGGCACTCAGACTGCCCAGGTCCTGGCCACCGGTCCGTGGGGCTCTGCATTTTAATTTAATTTTAAATGAAGCTTCTTAAACATTTAAAAAACCTGATTTACCTTACATACAACAATAGTTTAGTTATATATTATAGATTTATAGAAAGAGACCTTCTAAAAACATAAAAATGTATTACTGGCACATGAGACCTTAAATTAGAGTGAATAAATGAAGACTCAGCACACCACTTCTCAAAGGTTGCTGACCCCTGGTCTAGATTAAGAGCTATCTTGACAGCAGTAGCAGAATAACCTTAAAACTGTTTACATTCAGCAGGTGTTTGACATCAAGTAATGAATTACATACTATATTTCTACAAATTAAGTTAACATAAAACCCAAAAATGTTTTGATATTAACAAAAATTAATACACAAGAAGCTACACAAGAATTTTGTTTCTTCTTCAGAAAGCATCAAAACATGACTCCCTGTAGGACATTAAATAAAAGTAAATCCATTTGCCTCTGGTTCAGATGAAGGACAATTTATAGAAAACTCAGGTTGACTAATTTCCTTCCATAGCTTTTAGCTATTCAGTTAAGTAAGCTTTAAATAAAATGTATATTCTATTAATTTTATGGCATGAATGAACTGAAGACATCTCAACTGACTCCATTAGCCTCCAAAAAGAGCTAAGAAATTTTATAGAAAGAAACATATTCTGTACAGATGAAAGACATTTTAACAATAACCCCAGCTTTCTAAAATAAATGTCCATGTGTTAACGTTATACAAATAGCACAAAAAAGCTATACATACTATTCACAAATAAACGCATTAGAAGATGAAAACCTTTTGTAAGTGTCAATATTTGTTTAAAAGTAAGTGCTCTTTGGCTTGCTTTATAGTTACTATCTAATGTTAATTACTCAGAAGGTAGTCTGCTGTTAAAGTCTATTTGAAAATTTTACCAATGAAATGTCTGTACACAACATATAACCAATAAGTATAAAGAAACTTCTTTACATAACTGTTAAATTAGCATGGCTTGTTATTTCAAACAGTTTTCTATACAGATCCTTTATTTTCAAGTAACTAGTTCAAATCCAGCCTTGGCTACAACAAAAGTTACTACAAATGGCCACTGAATGTCCTTTCGTTAATGCTGGTAGGTCTCAGTACAGTTCGAAGTGGACAAGAGTCAACACTGCAAAACCCATCACAATGGGCCCCCTTCTTGGAAAGCTCAGCATGGATACTAAGGACTCAGTGGCCAAAGAGACTGAATTAACCCTTCCCCCTCAGAGATGCTCCCTCCACTTCAAAGTTGAGGCACTGCGCTGTACCGGTTATGTTGATAGAGGACTTTGCTGTGCAGGGCTGTCAGTTTGGCCCTTTTCACTACTTTGTGAATATTTTTCCCTCAAGCTCAGTTGCCTAGGATGTTCTTATTTTGCACTTGTAATTGCAGTAGACAGACCTCTATCGGATTTCCTGTAAGAAATAATGAAGTGTAGGGGAAGGATTGCAATTGTTGCTACTAACTTGCTAAGGATATTTTCCAGAGAATCCGCTGTTCTGCTCAATGGCTCTTCCTGGCCAACCATCTTGGCTACTATTGAATTCTGCCGATCATTGTTCAGTATAACTGTAGTCTGTGGGACAACACTACAAGACAAAATCAGAGAGAAACAGAATGTAAAGAAGCAAACCTTTTTAAATAATACATTAACCCAAGTCTTTGTATTTAAATGAACTCTTACACTAAAACTGACAAGCTGTTTCTGGGTTTGTTTTTCCCTCACCCCTAACATCAGAGCTATATACTGTGTATCAAATGCTACAGCTTGTAATCCACATATTTGACATCCATACCATACCAAGAGATTAACTGCTTCACTGAAATTATTAACAGTCTGTGACCACTTCTAGGGTGATAAAGAATGTATCAACTCAAGATAACCAGGAGGAAGTCTATAAACAAAAAAGTTATTAAGGGCCCTCAAATTTCTGCTTTGGAGAATTACTACGAAGGTGAAGATTTTGTGAGGTAAACTGGCCATTGTACAATAAAAAGCAACATTTTAATGGACTATTTCCCCCAAAGGAAAAGGAGAGGAAAGGCATTCTGCTGTAAACTGAGCTGATGGGCTTAACCAAGAAGACATCTGATCTTCTAACAAATCTATTTATTTTTTTTTTAGGACATGGAGACAGAACGAAGAAAAGGGAAAGACTCTAATTTTAGTTACTGATGGGACTAGACCATTGTTTGTGTGTATTTAATGTGCAAAAAAAATCTGATAAGAATTCCATGATCCAAACAAAAAATGCATAGGGTAACATTTTGGGTTAATATAAAAATAAAGGTTAAGTAAATAAACTTATTTGGCATGCAGTTTATTATTTTAATTGGTTTCAGAGATTATCATCATCCTATTACAAAAATCTTTCAAAAGTATGGGATAGTTTTGGTGTGCAAAACTAAATGTTTTCATTATACTCAATGATACGCTTAAAACACACACACATTCTCCCCTGTTGGGGTGGCAAGAGAAGACTAGCTAATTTCTCAACACTGTACACATTTTTTCAATTGTTTTAATTGGTCAACATCTGAAAAATATCACTGATATTTATTCATTTTTCTTAACTTTAGTCTGCCATATATTAGAATCACACATAAGAAATAACATGAGCAATCTGATAGCAATATTCTATCTATTTCAGCTGTTACATACTGTATGTTTGTGTGTGTATATGTATGTCTCCATATGTATGTGATGTCACCCCTTTCATGACTGGCCTACAGAGACAATAAGCCACATACTACAAGAACTAACAGTAAATTAAAGGAGTTGTTCTTTATCTCTCATGATGGAAGTCTGTGTTTTATGAGCTAAAAAAACAGCATTCTAGCCCCACTGCCAAGGGATATGTGTGTAATCTATGTATAATTGTATCTGCTGCCCATAACAAATGGGATTCATTATAGATTGACAACCATCTGTTGGCTCTGAAGCCCTGTGAACCTCACATACTCTGGAGGGGGTGAATCTAACTGTGAACAAGTACAGAACGTTCTGGGCCTTTTATGTGCCAACCCCAAACATTAAAAATGTGATCAAAAGATCACAAGACTGGCTTAAAATCATGAGATTGTTTTAAATAATGCATCTGAAATTCTTTTTATTTGCTTTCTGGGTTCTGAGTGTTTATTGTGCACTCAAGTCACTTTTTCAAGCATTTCTCCATGACTATGTAATAGAATTTTTATCTAACAAAAGCTCAGATTCTCATGTAAGCTCGTGATTCCAGCAGCTGCAGTTTTAAGAAAGCACTGGATATCATGAGACTCTCAATAAAATCATGAAAGTTAGCAACAATGGAAGCTGCCCTGCTCTACCCACTCCTTCCCATTGCTTCCTGGCTCTATTCCCCTCCTCTTCCACTTTTTATATGTACTACAGGTTATATATTGAAGTTTTCAAGGACAGATTGAGACTCTTAAGACATTTTATTTTTCTTTTAGACATTGTTCTTTTTATCATCACTTCCCCCATTTTCAATAAATTTTGAATGCATGTTTAAAAGTGTCACTTACCAACGCTTAATTTTTAATGGATACGTGAATAATTAATTGCAGCTATAGAGATAAATGCAGTAAAATTAAGCTTCTATTTATGAAGTCCTCAGGCTTTCTTCCCCCCACCCCAAAGTCTTAGAACTCAGAATTGATATAAAATGGGAAAAACTTATTTTTTAAGAAAATAACTAATTCATTTTTAAGAGCATTTTAAAGTGTGCCTGATGGCATTTAGTTAACATAAGCCAACTTAAAAATGAATGGAGAGGAAACACCCTGATATAAGCCATTAACACTGGATTTAAGAGCCACATAGTGTGTTGGCTCCTCAGTACTGGGGGTAAATTTTGCTTTGCCAATACACTGCAATTTTTTGTTTATCCTACCTCTTCTGCAGTCACACCACAGCATGCTCATGGTTGCTTCATTCAGTGTTTCTGTATGAGGCCAAATTCGTCCCCAGTAAAAGCCCATCAAATCAGTGGTCTTGATGAATTTGGCCAAATGGGTCAAATGGAATACAAGTAGCGAGGCGATAGCACAGTGATTTGGCTTTTAAGCCACTATACTCCTTGTATGACCACTAAACATGCTTTTGTTGAAAAAGAGCTGTATATCATGGTGCATACACAGACTTATACAACGTACAATTACCACGATTAAGTCATTGTAAGCAAACAACTGCCAAATTGTGTGTATTATGTTATTCTTTTGGAACTAAATAGCTACTCCGCTTCAACAACTGCTGGGGACAATAGTCTTTTTGGAAAGGAAACTGGGTCACACCAAAACCAAAACCAAACGAAAAAAGCTAGGAAGAGGCTCTATCTGGAACCATTAAACCTTGGGTTACTAATCAAGACACAGATTTATTAAACCTTTGGCACTGGCTAATTTAACAGTGTGAGAAGGCTACATCTGGTTTCAGAACAACAGTACGTAGCTCCCCATCTATTGCCAGGAAATATTGGTAGTAGATACAGAACATGGAAACAGAAACTTTTCATCTACTAGTCCAAAGAAACTCGTATTAATTATTGAATTTGACATTGGTCCTAAATATGAAGGAGTTTACAATTCTTAATGCATTCTACCATTCCTGAGGAGTGGAGCTGTTGAGGGCAATCCATGTCCGGAGGATGAGGCAAGTCCTTTAGGTAACCTGGTTCCTGTCCATTCAGAACCTCAAAAATAACTTGATCGAGATCTTAAATTTAGATCAGTATCCTATAGGGGAGCCACCAGCGTGGCTGATGTGCTCTTGGCAATGCATGTTGCTGAGATACGTGGCTGTACTTTATACCAGATGAAGTTTATTCTGGGCTAATGTTCTCAAGCCCAAGCAATTACCTATTTGGGAGATAAAGGAGTTTATGATTTAGGCCACTTTACCAATCTGCAAGCATAATGACTTTTTTAAGAGACAACAGTTACACATCAATGCCTCAATCCTGTAAATTGCTCCATAGCAGAGGCCCCCTTGCATGGCGTTCCACTGAAATCCATGGGACACTACACAGGCACAAGAGTGTGCCTTCATAGATCACTTTGTGGAATAAAGCCCCTTTACAAACACTCCGCCATCCTCCAAGATGCCAGGGCTTTTTTATTAAAACAAACAAATCACAATACCACAGCATTCTGAACAGCTATCTACAGAACTATTCTCAAAGAGAATTCAATTCTGCACTTGCAAGATAAAAAAAAAAGCAAAATCTAGATAAGAACAGGACCTTCAGATCAAGGTTTTCAGGGACAACATGAAGAAGTCTGCACAATACCTACAAAATGACCAACGAGCTCTACACCAAGTCAAAAGATTAAAAAACTTGAGTTTGTTTAGTCTGAAGAAGAAAAGACTGAGGAGGAACATAACAGTTTTTATGTATATAAAATGTTATTATAAGGAGAAGGGAGAAATATTGTTCTCTTTAAGCTCTGAGGATAGGACAAGGAGTAATGACTGTAAATTGCAGGAAGGGCAGTTTAGTTGGACATTAGGAAAAACTTCCTAACTGTCAAGGTAGTTAAGCACTGGAATAAATTGCCTAGAGAAGTTCTAGAATCTCCATCACTGGAGATTTTTAGAGCAGGTTAGACAAACATCTGTCAGGGATGGTCTAGATAATACTTAATCCTGCCTTGGGTGCAGGGAACTGGACTAGAAGACCTCCTGAGGTCCCCTTCCAGTCCTCCAATTCTATGAAAATCCTGGACACAGCCAGCCTTAGGAGATCTGAAAGAGGAAAATAATATAACATTTTATTATCATCTTTAGGTAGCCCTATTAAAATTGTTCCTCTTCCATAGTTAAGAAGGAAGCAGAATAAACAGACTAAATATTCAGTGCAGAAACTGACAGAGCTTATCAGAAGCTGCACATTCATCAGTGAAGACGAATAATAATGTGACGTTGACTCCTGTGTTAAGATAGAAAGATCAGCTAGCAACAGAAAGAATGAGACAACTCTTCCTATCAGTGCTGCCGGCATACACACTTTTGGGGACAGATTAGGGAGCTGAGGGAGTATGGAAAGAAAATACTCATGGCTATTTTTTGAGCTCTGAATACAATAAAAAATTCTTTAAAAAAAATCTACATTGTCTATAGGTAAATACATATTTATGGATTGAAAAAAAATACAATTTACCAGATCAACAATCCATGATACCTCCAAACAAAATATTATTTATATAAGTAATGAACATGAAATACAATGATTTTCAAGTAATATAATTATTTTCAAGTATTCATATTTTGGTCTCTGACTTTTTAAAAAACAACAACAGAAGAACCTTGTACACTTTGCAAAGGAAGGTTCCTGCCAAAGGTAATTTTTAACAGGGAAAATGTATGACTCATATCCATCAGTCTTAGCTATTGTTTTTTCTTGGACAATCACCTTTCAATCATACAGAATGCAGATAATAAAAGAAGAGAACTTGTGCTGCCACTAAAACCAACATCTCCTCCCCTTCCCAGATTAGTTTTCTAATTAGGAGAGAAAAATAAAACAGAAGGAACCAACTGACATTTCATCTCCCATGATGTACAAGATCAGGAGTTTCTTCAGATGGATGGAAATGAGTTATGGAAAAACTGAGACTGGAACATTTCAGACAGGCAGTTTCTCTTCTTGCATCCTTAGACACACTTATATAGACTGATGAGATATTTATAGCAAAACTCCAACTGGTAAGGAAAGTAGGATGGGCGGAGGGCAACTTAGAGAGCCTCATGTTTTGACAGACTCTCTGAGCCTACTCTGCATGTACAATCCCACATATGCATGCACAAATCAGAGAACTGCACTCACAAGCAGACAAATAAGTAATGTACAGGAAAATATTTTATAAATTTAACTCTTTATCCACACCTTTTTTTCTTTCACTGGTACCCGAGTGCATCTTTAAGAAGAATATCTGTTCTTACAGATCTTTTCACTTCTTCTGATCAGATTACTGGGTTTTTTTTATCTTGGTCAATACTGATTTCATTCACAGGGTCCTTCTACTCTAGGCTGATCTTTCTAACAGGAATTGTACAAGCACTTGAGATTTCCCAACTACCAGTGAATGGGTAAATCCCTGACTTGAGGATTTGCATTACTATAGGAATGGATGCAAAGCAATGCACAAATCCAAATTTTTAAAAAAATCAGGTCCCTAAAGTCCCAGAGAGGAAAGATCATGAGAATGAATGCATCATGCATCACAGTAAAGGAAAATAACAAGCTGATGTCTGGAGGATGAGGTGTCAAAAGCTCCATATGGACAGACATTCAGTAACTGATTCTTGAAGCAGCCTTGTCATCTACATCTCTCATCCCCGGGCCACAGCTGACTGTCATCCAAAACTATAATTTTATTCATAAAATGTAACAAGGGTTCAGTCACTGAAAATTATCTTTAGGTCCCTAGCATCTAGAGTATCACAGAATGCCAGTCTTTATAAAGATAGCATTTATGATTAGGTTCTTTATAGTCAGAGGCCAAAGTACACCAGCCATCATCCCAGAGTAACTTCTTATGTATTTAACAGATTTATGAAGTTGTAGACAATTGATAGTACAAAAAGGCAAAGCAAAAAACAGCATTTATTAAAACAGTGTTAACATTTTAAGCATTCTGATATTTCCAGCTCAAATATGTAAGTCAGAACCAGAGATTTTCCAAATTACAGAAGACATTTATGCAGAGTTTATGTACAAAGGCTGGTGTTACCATCAGCTACACACAGAGAGCCTTTGAACTGGCTGACAAGCACACAGAGATGATTTATTGGTTTCAAGACAAATTTCACCAACCAATGAGGAAAGCTGTTTAAACAAAGTCTGTTTTGGTTTATTGTTCTCTGAGGGATGCCATTTAACACATTGACATGGTCCACTGTAACCATTCATAAATGAAGATTTCAAAAAGTTTACCTACTAAGCAATAGTAAGATGATGGTACAAGGGACCCCAGGATTCTACCACCACAAAAAACAACGGCTGGTTACTTAAGGGGGTTTACAATATCTGCGTGTCCATAAATATAACTGTCATGCATTTTCTTTATTATGCCTGTTATTGTTAACACAACTGAAGTGCTTTGAAAATTAAATTTACAGCAAAATATGGTCTCCAAAGAACCCTTTGGTCTCAGCTCTTGACTGGTGATATAGAGAAATAGAAAAAAACAGTAGCTCTGGACAGTGTTACAATTGACAGAGGCAGAGTTTAAGAAAACTGGGCTATTTTAAAACAGTCAGAAATTGTATTAACTCCTTTAACTATTAACATTTAACTGTTAGGCAGAGACAGGTAAAGGTTACAAAAATAGAACAGTACATACTATTAACTTGTAACTTAAGGTGAACAAAATATAGATATATAAATATGAATAAAATATATATAAAATCAAAACATTAGAGTAATTAAATCTTTGACCCAACCATAAAAAGAAATGTATGGCTGTTAACCATTCCCTGAGCCTTAAATTTCTGAGTTATGGCCAAGTAATGCAGTCCCGAAGCTCATCTGCAACTAGGGATCAGAAAGGTTGATCTCATCCTCACTAACTTTCCCACTAAGGAAGAGGTCTACATAATTCTTCACAGGAAAGGAGTTGGTCAGACTTACCTGGATTACAGATCAAGTGTACAGAATGGTATACTGGCTACTGGTACTGGAATAGGAGATATATGATAAGAAGAGTGGAGCACACTGAAGAACGAAGGTAGACTTCCAAAAATTACAGTCCATATGGAAACCAAAAAAAATGCAAGAAAAGGAAGACAGGATAAGAGGGCAAATTTCCAAAGGTATTCAGGTGCCTAAAGATACAGATAGCAGGTTAGGCACTTTTATGAATCCCACTAGGCACCTATCTGCTAAATGCTTTTGTAAATCTGGCCAAGGTCAAGGATAACTTTGGGAATCTGGCAACTGGAGCGAAACAAAGACAGCGAAGAAGAACATCTTTGATATCCTTCCACACTGAGTGAGAGGAAAGAACGACTGACAAGAGAGACCAGCACAGAGGAGGATTCTAGGTTCACAGAATGTTAGACTACCTTTGAGAAAGAAGATGTGTTTATATTCGCTAGTCTCCACCTAAAAATATTATTGTTTTTATTGTGGTAGCATAGAATCATAGAAATGTAGGGCTGGAAGGAACCTCAAGAGGTCATCTAATCCAACCCCCTGCACTGAGAACCAAGTACACCTATACCATCTCTGGCAGGTGTTTGTCTAACCTATTGTTAAAATCGTCTAATGATAGGCATTCCACAACATTCTGTGGAAGCCTATTCTAATGCTCAACTATCCTTATAATTAGAGACAGTTTTTCCTCATATCTAACCTAAATCTCCCTTGCTACATATTAAGCCCAGTACTTCTTGTCCTACCTTCAGCGGACATGGAGAACATTGTTTGCAGAGTTCTTACATCCTGGGACCAAACAAAGCTAAGAAAGAGACAAGGTGGATGAGGTAATACCTTCTTTAGGAACAACTTCTGTTGGTGAAAGAGACAAGCTTTCAAGCTATACAAAGACCTAAAGACAAGCTCTGTGTAGCTCAAAAGCTTGTCTCTTTCACCAACAGAAGTTGCTCCTATAAAAGATGTTATCTCACTCATGTTGTCTCTCCCATGGAGAACAATTGAGAACCATCATTGTAACAGCCCTTATCATATTTTAAGACTTTTCAGGTCCCTCCTCAGTCTACTTTTCCCAAGACAAAACATGCCCAGTTTTTTTAACCTTTTCTCATTTTGGAATCTATAGCTATGAGCCCAACATATAACAAAAAGGCAGTTCCTGTGTCAAAGAGCTTCATATGCAAGGAGTACAATAAACAGCAAGAACTAATAGTGATCTGATGGGCATGCCATAAACCTATCAGCTGATTCACATAACCAAATTATCAACATAGATGCATATAATCTGCACAGGTAAAAAAGTGAAGCAGCAAAAGAGTGGCTACACATTTTAGATTTCAAAAGTATCTGCAGAGTCAGACAGATTCAACTAAACAGAATGTGATAGTAAAATTATTCAGGTAAGGAGACAAGGAATGAAACCGAAAAGGCATCACACAACATATAAGTAATCATCCATCAAGAGTGTAGAAGAAAGAAAATGAAAAATTCCTGCACCAATTATCAAGGTATCTGAAACCACAGTTTACAATGTTCATGGGAGACTTTAACTATCCAGATTTCGCTTGGGCAAAAAAACGCAGCCACAGTTCTAAGTAATGCAGACTTTATTATCTAAAAAGGACATACTCCTATCAAGGGACAAATTATTCTGGGTACTAATACTCATATAAATTTGATTACATCTGTGCTTATTTTTCAAAATTATCCACAGATTTCCAGTGATTCAGTGAATGCTATTGCATTAACTGGACCATTTTTATTCCTGTCATCCCATTAATATCCTCAATTTGAGGGCTTTTTAGCCAACATCTCTTATTGTCAGAGGGAGCCATTGTATTAAAAAAACACGACCGTCAAAAGAAATAAGAAAAGTCAATAGTTGCACAACCTGAGCCAACTACATCCAGAGTTTAATTTTAAAAATGTTCCTTCAAAACTGTTTAATGAGGCTTCTCTGGACTTAAGGTAATATTGAAAAGGCCCAATGAATACTGTACTTGCTTTAAACATTACGGTCACATTAGTATATATTTTTATCTATTATATTTTTAGAAGAATATTTTTACTCCTAGATCAAAGATTTGTGTAAAGCTTCAATACTATGCAGTGACTGATTAGTATGATTACATGATAGGCAATTTTAAGGTTTTAATGTTTGCTGCACAGCTCACCATGCAACTGATTTATCCAGGGAAAAACAATTTTATACAGTAGTCTTTGAAGGAAAGCACCAGGAAAAGTGCAGCAATTGAAGACAGAGTGTGAGAATGAAGATGGAATAACAACTATGTGCGGTATTTTTTCTACACCTAAAAGACACCTTAAGTGCATAAACCACTGATATTAGCATTATAGAAAGATACCTTATTTTTCATACTTAACCATGAAGGTATCCACACTTAGCACCATGATAATGCATCATTTTATAAAATGTTTAATTATGCTGCCATTCCAGCACATGAGCGTATGTGATGTTAAACACACACAGCTACTCAGTTTTAAAACAAAAATAATTTTTAAAAGAAGTTATGCACAGTTTTGCTTTCAGTTTCTCATACTTCACCCTTCAGTGTGGAACAAAGAGAGAATGGGATAAAGATGTATGAAAATGCACAGTGCTACAGAAAGGAAAAAGTTTACTTGGGAAGTCTTTCAGATTCCAAATAATCTGTGTTTTATATTTGGAAGTGTATCATTGAAATGGCATCAACTGCCAACTAAGGGATATGGCACTACACCAATCAATCTCTTGCACAGACCTTTCTGAAGTTGGGCTGTCTCACCCTATTCATCTAAAATTCAGTCCACTTACCCCAAAGAAATTAAATGAAGTCCACCAAAGACACCCTCATGGGCCATATTACTTCTTCCTTTTTAAAAAAAACCTGAACTTTTATATACTACTTTAATTAATTTACTAGATCAGATCACTAGTTTTCTGGCAGATATTTGTAATGGGTGACATTTGTTACAGACACCTTACTCTGGTGTGACTCATAATAATCTGCACATTTATTTACAACTTGGATATTATGCACCTAATGCCCTCCAAAGAGGGATGAAAGTTAATCCCCTTCCGTAATGATTTGGTAACATGATCTCTTCTGATTCACTCTTTTTATGGCACCTTAGCTGCAAGTACCCTGATTTATGGGACTTGCTTTTAAAAACTGGTTCTCAACCTAATTCTGTATTTTCATAAAAATATTTGGCAATACATTCTAAACTCTCATTGACAGAAGCTAAGCTTAATATATAAGGATTTTATGCCCCCTTCTGTTTATTATAAACTTAATATATTATAGCCCAATCAATATCCAGTATATAACATATGCTCCCAAGACATGGTTCCATTGCTTTCAAACATATAATCAAAATTTTTAGGGCTACATTGTAATATTATCTTGAATAGTCACCCTTCTTCACTTTACAAACACTCAGTGAAGCTATTTCTCTTGATGATTTTACACAGCAGGGATTGCAGCCACTATTCAACATCGTTTATATTGCTGAGGTAAAAATTACATTAACTAGACTGTACAACTTCCTCCTACTATTTACTTGGACAGAGGGAAAAACAAATTAATAAATGAAGGGGATTGTCTTGAACCACTCTCCCAAGTCAGTCGCATCTAACACCTGGCTAACAGAAGTGTTTAACTCCTGACTTGCTGACATTCACAGAATCCATAATTGATGGGGGTACTAGGATTTACCCACAAATCCTCTAATCTAATCTTATGCTTTTGTTTTTTAATCCAAGGACTTTTATATCCCTACACTTCTATTGTATGTTCTTAGAAGCCAGTCACCCTACCAAATCTTTATTAATGAAAGCCAGAGGCATTTATTCTTGTTTTTCATCCTCAGGCCACTTATAATCAAACTAGATTCATTTCTGAGAGGTCAAGGTCAATTCTTTGTGTGTTTGTGTTCAGCATTCTGTTGTTTCTTGGTGCACTATTATAAATATCTGTGTGTTTCATTATAAAATAGACCTTTGTGCTTCTGTAAATTCCTTTATTTATCATTAAGATTATTTTCTCAGATTTCTTTTTGCTTTAAAAAATAATAAAATCAGTCTAAGTCTAAAGCTTGCAGAGATTTAAGTAGGGTTTATGTTAAGTTCATGTTACTGAAAAGTTTCACTGAACAGTATTAAATTTTATAAAAGAATTTAAAGTAATATCTTTTTTTAAAAGGTAGGTTTTTGTTTTATGCCTAATTAAAAGTCAAGCCCCAAATAAAAAACGTGAACTCCAATCTGTTTCTATCTTTCAAATGCTTGAATCTTCATTAATAAACTGCCACCTGAATCATTCAACAACCATTCACAATATCTCATTAGAAACCATTTAACTAATAGCAATTGGCTTAGGAAATGTGAATCAACCCAGGTCAAATCTTGGTCAGATCAAAATGTTTTGACAGATGCATTCAGCAATATATTTGTATAAATTATTGTATTCCTCTCTTAAATGTAGATGAAATTTTGTTATTAAGTGGTTATTTTAATTGACCTTGTGAAACTCAACACTAAACATTTACATTGGAAGTTGTATGTTTTCCTGGACTTGCGATATCCTAACACCAAATTACTGCATACTTGGTTCCTTAACTTCTTAGCGCAACAATAGTGGAAAAAACAGTTACCTTTTCCGTAACTGGTGTTCTTTGAGATACGTTGCTCATGTGCATTCCATACTAGGTATGTGCGCTTACCACATGCACCAGTGGCGGAAGTTTTTCCCTTAGCAGTATCCATAGGGGATTGGCTCTAGCACTCTCTAGAGTGATGCCAACATGATGTGGTATAAGGGGCGCCACCAGCTCTCCAACCCTCAGTTCCTTCTTGCTGGAAACTCTGACAGTGGGGAAGGAGGGTGGGTCAGGGAATGGACATGAGCAACATATCTCAAAGAAGCCAAGGAAACCATGCGGAACTTCAGCTTCTTTAGATACTTGTTGAGGTCCCTCAGGTCCAGGATGGGCCGCAGACCACCCTTGGCCTTTGAGATGCAGAAGTACTGAGAATAGAACCCCTTGTTCCTGTACTGGAGGGGAACTTCTTCCACTGCACCCAATTGCAGCAACCCCTTTACCTCTTGCACAAGGAGACTCTCAAAAGACAGGTCCCTAAAGAGGGAGGGGGAAGCAGGGTGGGAAGAAGTAAACTGTAGGGTATAACTCTCTGCCACAGCATTAAGAACCCAGCAGTCTGAAGTTATAGCTGTCCATGCAGGGAAGAAAAAAGGAAGGTGGTTGGATAACAGCGGCACAGACCAATCCGGGGTAAAGTTTGGTAGGTTGCTCTCAAGTGCATCCTCAAAACACTTACTTGCCCCTCTGCTTATTGTGGGTCGAACCCAACTGGGTAGAGGGCGAAGGTAGGTGGCTCAGCTGACGCTTGTAGCTCCTACTCTACTTATGGGGGGCGCTCCTGGCAGGGTTGACTCCCTTGGCCCTGAGATTGCTGCGGTTTGAACCACTTACAGGCTGGACTGGGAATGTACAGCCCTAGGGTTTTCAGGGTAGTGAGGGAGTACTTAAGGCCATGCAGTTTACTGTCTATCTGTTCTGCAAACAGGGTCTGGCTGTCGAAGGGGAGGTCCTGCATCAATTGCTGAGCCTCCAGTAACAGACCCAAGAGGAGCAGCCAGGACACTCTTCGCATGGAGATGGCTGGGGCCAAGGTGCAAGCTGCAGAGTCTGCTGCATCGAAGGTTGCTGGGAGGGCTGTTCTCACTGCAGCTGTGCTCTGTTCAAAGATCGCACGGAATTCCTTCTTGGACCCTTCAGGCATCGAGATCTCAAATTTGGCCACAGACTGCCACATATTGTAGTCATAGCGGCCAAGGAGGGCTTGGTGTTGGCCACTCTCAACTGAAGGCTGGAAGACAAATAAATTTTTTGCTCAAACAGATCCAGATTCTTCAAGTCTTTATTCTTGGGTGTAGCCCCGGGTTGACAATGCCTCCCTCTCTGGTTAATGGCCTCAACTACGAGGGAGTTTGGGGTCAGATGAGTATAGAGATACTCCTGGCCTTTAGCTGGCACAAAATATTTGCGCTCAATCCTTTTTGAGATGGGGAGTAGGGACAAGGGGGTTTGCCATAGGGCATTAATTATTTTCAATACCCCCTCGTGTAGAAGTAAAGCCACTCTAGCGGGTGCCGTGGAGCAAAGGACATTGAACAATAAGTCCGATGACTGCTTGGAGCACCAGGTTAGAGGCAACCTTGTTCAAAAGCTCCTGATGAGCCTCAGCGTCATCTTGAGGAACTGGGTGAGGGGAACCCATAATCACTTCATCTGGCAATGAGGAGGATGTAGCCAGCACCGAGGTATCCTCCACTTCCCCTGGTGGTCCAACTGGCTGCTTCCTTAGGTTCTCATGGGCCTGGGGGGTCTTCCTGTGCGGGGCCTCCACCTCCGGAGGGCAGGATGCTGTGACCGATGGCCTATCTGAGGTCCCCTCCACTGACCAGGCGGCCTGTGAAGGCTGGGTGAACTCCCAAGGATTCTAAGGGTGCCACGCTGCCGGCCATTGGCCCAGAGACCATGGGGTCAGTTGCAGTGCCGATGAAGTTGACGGTACCACTGATGCCAGAGCCTGTTCTGCTACCAGGGACTCCTGATCAACACCAGAATTGTAAGCAGAGCGGACGCTGCAGAGTGACCATGATCGGCTGGCCCAGAGGGCTTCCTCATTCTGGTGCTGGCCACTGTGCCATTTGGAGGATCTGCATCGAAAGACCAGCGATCTACGCCTCACACTGCTTGACCTGTACCGAGATCTAGAGTGGGACTGGGAGTTGGAGTCGGCCAATCGCCGGTAGAATCTCTCTGATTGAGGGGATTCGTGTCTCAACGATGAGTGCCAGCAGGAGGGTGACCAATGACCCCGTTCCACCAATAGGTTGCAGGACTGGTGTCGAGTTTCTCCCATCGACCCCCCCGCAGTGTAGGCCCTGTGGTAACTCCACTTAAGGTATGTCAACTCCAGCTACGTTATTCACGTAGCTGGAGTTGTGTAGCATAGGTCGACTTACCATGGTAGTATAGATATAGCCTGAGTCTGAGCAAGCAAGCTCTAACGAATTCAGCCATGGAGTTTCCATTTCATGAGGTGGAAAAACTCTAGATTAGGATGTTGGAGGCAGCAGTGTCCTACGTGATCATATCTGGGACCAGGGGTAGAGTTATAGATGTGTCCACTGACAGGTATAGAAGCGTGGTGAACCAGTGCTGACATGGCCATGCTGGTGCTGTCAAGATTATTGATGCTCCCTCTTGTTGGACCTTCAGCAGGACCTTGTGAACAAGCAGGAAGGGCGGGAATGCATACAGCAGGTGCCCCTTCCAAGAGAGGAGAAAGGTGTCTGTCAGCGAGCCCAGGCTGTGATTCAGGATGAACAGAACTGTTGATACTTCCTGTTGCGCCATGTCACGAACAGGTCTCTCTGGAAAATCCTCACCTTTGGAAGATGTTGATTGCGACATCCGAGCGGAGGGACCACTCGTGACCATGAAAGGACCTGTTGAGGTGATTGGCTAGTTCGTTCTTCAAGCCCAGCAAGTACGATTCCTCCTAATGTATGGAGTGGGCAATGCAGAAGTTCCACAGCTTGAGGACTTCCTGACACAGTAGAGAGGAGTGAGCACCACCCTGTCTGTTTATACAGAACATTGCTATGGTATTGTCTGTCAATGCCAATATACATATGCTCTGTAGATGAGTTTGAAACGTCTGGCAAGCGAGGTAAGGTGAACCGCACACAACTTCCTGACATTGATGTGCAGCGAAAGTTCTGCCTGGGACCAGAGACCTTGGGTCCTGAATCTTCCTAAGTGCGCCCCCCAACCCATCGCTGACACATCCAGGGACAGTGATGGTTGAAGCCTGGAGAAGGGTATTCTCGCACATACTGCTTGCAGGTCAAGCCACCACCGGAGGGACTCGAGGACTGGAGGAGTGAGTGTGACCAATTTGTATAGGCAGTCTCAATTTGGCCTGTATACCTGGGCTATGTCCAAACAGTTTCAGGCAATTTCACACCATAGTAGTGGGGAATCTTCTGAGAAATCTCTACGATGATGGCCATGGCTAGGAAGTGAGATTCCGGGAGGAATGCTCTTGCCTGACCGGAGTCTAGAAGAGCTCCTATGAACTCTATCCTCTGAGTGGGGGCTATGGTTGACTTTTCCATGTTCAGAATGAGGCCGAGCCTGTGGAACGTTGTCCACACAAGGCTCACATGGTCCTCCACTTGGTTAGCCAGTTGTCTAGATATGGGAATACTTGCATTTGCTGCTTCCACAGAAAGGCTGCCACAAGCACCATGCATTTGGTGAACATCTGAGGAGCTGTCGAGAGACTGAAGGAGAGGACCGTGAACTGACAGTGGGTGATGCTCACCACGCTCCATACTGAAGTGCTGGGCTTGAGGTCAGACGACGCCTGTGCCGGCTGGGGACAAAGGGCTGACTCCATGAGGAATAGTTTCAGCCTAAAGTCCCTCTCCTTCTTGGTCCCAGGTAAGAAGCCTCTGCATATCTTACACTTATCTGTTTGATGGGCTTCCCTCAAGCACTTCAGACAAGAGTCCTGTAAGTCTCCCTTTGGCACAGGCTTCAGACAGGACCCGCATGGTCTGAAAGACTAAGGCATGCCCCGGTCGGGGACATGTGGGGGGGATCCCAACTGAAACTTATCTAAACTATCTAGGACTCTTTGAACTAACACACTTAGTGTTTTAACTAATTTACAGGTAATGAGAAAAAGTCCAGTATGGAATTGCTTGCTGTTAGCAAGAGAGGAGCTGCTCCTATGACTGTCGCTGGCAGCAAGAAGGAACTGAAGAGGCGGAGAGTTGGCATGGACCTATATACACCGCCATGAAGGAGCAACTCCAGGGGACTCCACAGCCAACCTGATAGGTACTACTAGGAGAAAAACTTTCCGGCGACTGTGCATGTGGCGCGCATACATCTAGTTGGAATCAACATGAGCAATCACTCAAAGAAATGCAATCTACACTAATGATAAAACACATAGCATTTCAGTATTTGTTAAACAATTCATAATACAAACACTAAGTCTGAATTTATAAAGACTTCATATAACTAAAATAAAGGAAATGGGAAAGGTTAAATTCAGAAGTACCTAGTATCCAGCTCTAATATATTCAGAATGAGGATCTAACTGGAGTTTAGAAGAGTGCTTCTGTGCATCTTAGGGCTGGTCTACACTACGGGAGGGAATTGATCTAAGATACACAACTTCAGCTATGCTATTTGCGTAGCTGAAGTCGAAGTATCTTAGTTCGACTTAACTGGCCGTTCTCACAGCGGCAAGTCGACTGCCGCAGCTCCCCCGTCAACACTGCTTACTCCTCCTGCTGAGGTGGAGTACAGGCATCGATTCGCGGATCGATTTATCGCATCTAGACAAGACATGATAAATTGATCCCCAATAGATCGATTACTACCCATCGGATCCGTATCCTTAAACTAGCATGAATGATAAAATATCAAAAACCAAACATAAGAATTGGGCTAAAATATTTTCAGTGCAGAACTGTGCTGCATTTAAGTACAAAGAATGATACAGGTCCACCTCGTCCAGAGCATGAATATACACATGTGACACACAGAGTGGCTTGGCCAGCAAGGTACGTAATCAGTATACAGTAAATCCATGATCCAACAAAGGAAGAATCAACATCAAATTTTTCAAACATGTCACTGAAGTGGTCGTGTGACAAATGAGGAGGTTTACTAACTAGGCCAGAACTTGTTCAGACTGAATCCAAGAGAAACTAAAACTCTACTATTCTAGGTGACATGGATATGGGGAAAGATACGCAACTAGACTATACTCAGCACTCCAGTCTTGGATTTGTTAAACAGTTTCAAAAAGACTAAATTAAAATAGCCCCTCCTTACATTCCAGCAGCATTTTCAAATATGCGATCATCTACCCAAAAATGACTGTGCTACTAATGCAGTGTCTTTGGATTTTTATCCATCCCTTTATTAGGAGCCACAGTATTTCCCCTGGCACGGAATATCACAGAAACAAATATGCACTAAACTCCTCCAAGAAACAGCTGCAATTCTAAGGACATAACCACTAACTTCCTTCTCTTCCAAAGTCATCTCAATAATGCTACTAACCTTCACTAGCCTAAATTGCAGGATTTGCTCTGTATTTTTTAATAGTCTAATATTTTTCATATCAAAATTATTTTAAGGTGCACTTCAGTATGAAAAATACAATTTATCTTTACAAGAACAAGACATTCTCTTTATAGTTTTGAAGGTTTTTCCGATTTTATTTTTGTAACACATTCTGGAAACTTGGAGATCTATTTTTTCATGCTGAAGACAGTCCTTTTCCATTTTGCAAATACTGGTTTTATTCTCCCATTTTGCAAACAGACCTAAAATGAACTTGGTGGATTTTGTTTAGCGCAGATCATAGACCCAATCATCCAATCTTTCCCCATGCATTAACATCAGTGGGATGACTTGTGTGATTAAGAACTGTTCACATGAGGGCTGAACAATCATGCCCTTTTAGGAGCTGATTTTCATGCAAAAATCCCACTGATTTTAAAAGGAACTCTGTGTAGGCTGGAGCTACAGATTTGGGCTCACAGTAATTAACAAGTTAAAATAGCTTTGTTTGTACACCAGTTTTATTGACCGAGAACTGCAGAAGTCTGGGACCTGCATTTATTAATTCACTGATGCTACAGGCGCCAATCCAGCAAAGCACATAAGCATGTGTGAAATGCTACTTACTTGTAGTTGACAGAAAATATATTTTTTCATATTATATATAGTTTAATTACTTTTTTCTATTCTGGTTGTAATTCAATTTCTGTAAACTGGATTTTTGTTGTTGTTGTTGATGTTTTGTTTTTTCTTAAAGACCTTATATGCAGCAGTTTATCTGGCATTCTTTTATCTTATTCCTGAATTACAACTGTGCTCTAATTCTTTTTTCTTGCTTCAATGCTTTACAAATCCATTTAAATTAAATCTTTCTCTTAACTTTTAATTTTCCATATCACTGGAATACAAAACAACTTGAAAACAAAAAAAAATTTGTCCAGAAATACAGTTGCTGAACTCCTTGAACTGGGAAAATCCAAAGCCAAAAGGCATTCCAATTGGCACACTGAAGATACAAACTAGAAGAATAAATCCTATTAATCCAAACCTAACCCACCCTGTTGTCAGATTTTACTTGACTAGAGGACAAACAACACCTCATATAAAAACAAATAAAAACAAGTTTGCATATCCCACCTAGTAGTGGAACTGTGTCATGCCCCTTTTGTTTTCTATTTAGTAACCTTAGTCAAAAGCTACAAATGCTGCTTTTTGAAAAAAAAAGTAAGTTGACAGATGCTACCTGCACAGTATGCTGGAGGAGAGTCTATGGAGAATAATTCCATTTTTAAAAGGTGACACCATCCCCCTTCCCTTGCCAACATGAGCAAAACTTCCTATTCGTGGATGTCACTCGAGATCTTTTGACAGTGGTGAGCAGTGCATTTAGCCTTGCAGTCCATGGTCTGTACAGAAAAATATAAAACTACAATGTTGATTTTTAATCAGTGGTTGGCATAATTAACCAATTAACTAGCCATCTGAACAGATTAACCCAGTTCAGAAACTGAGTAACACCGATATGCTAACAAAAAAAAGTAAAAAAATGCTGTATCTAGGCTGAATTTTTCCAGGGAAAATGTTTTAAAAGACACACAAACATGAGTGTCATTGCACTATCAGGTCCATATATTTAGTTAGTAAACCTATGAACCACCTCTCTTCTGTCTGAAGATGTTCCAAGTTTGCAAATTTCTGTTTGAGGTTGCATTTAAGTGATATCAAGTGTTGCACTACAGCGAACTGAAGGAACTACCTTAAATTCTCCAACAATCTTATGGGAGCTATTGAAAGTTCTGGTTGCATGTTACCTCAAAAATAAGGTACAGCTGATGGTCATTCTACCAAAAAATGATGAAGGCAGCAACACAGAGCCAGTCAGATTCTGGACAGATTGAGTGAGAGGCTGAATGATGTCAGACAAGACAAGACTTAGAACACTAAAACAATACACATTCTCCTACTAAGATATTTATTGCATTACTGTACTACTGTTCTTTGGCTATTTTAAGGCTCTATACAGTTAAACACAATTCTGTATACAGCCTGAGAATATCTTTCTATTCCACTAATTTTTGGGGGGAGGGGAATTAATTCATATTAACAGTAATATTATGGAACCATCATAGTCCTGGCTTCATAGATAAGGTTGAAAACCACATATTTTTAAACAAAAGTCATTAAGCATTAAGAAATTATTTTCTAAGTCTCTTTTATTAAGTTTTAATGATTGCAAGGCTTATTTGTGTTTATTTACTGTCTTTAAGTCCCTTTTAAAAATCTACCAACATCTTATGGAAAACTCAGTAACATTCTCCTTAGAAAGAATTCCTCGTGTGTCAGATTTTCTGTGACTTCTTTATCTGTTCCCTTCTACTAAGAGTTCTGAAGATTAATCTTTTTTGTTTCTCAAGACTTCACATGTTCATTCAGCTTGTTTGCTACCCAAGATTATAACCTTAGAGTAACATCAAATCCATCTCCACTGCAGTTAGCTGGTGTGTCATAGAGTTCCATGACAGCAGGTGGGAGTTAAGAGGAGCAGAACAACTGTGGGAACAAGACTTCAGCTTTTATGCACTGTATTTAGTGAAAACACCAAAAGCACTGGAAATCGTCATTTTTCAATATTTTGTAGTTTTCCCAAGAGGTGTCAGCAAGTCTTCAAGAAAAACAAAACAAAAAAATAAAATCAAGGAAGAGTGCTGGAAAAGTTCTTCCCTGATATATCAATTCTCCTACGTTTAATAAAAATCAAAATCAAAATCAGATTCTGAATGCAACAAATTTCTGTTCTGAAAGCTAATAATGTAGCGAGGTCCGTGATTTACTGCAAATATCCTTGAAACTCCTGCTTTATTTCCCTAATGAGAATTTTAAAAACTTGGAAACTACACATTGGCATTTTAAAAAAGGAGGAAAGCACGAGTTATCCCAATAAATCAGCATGTTAAGCTTACTAGGGAAAAGAATAGAAAGCTGAGCTTCAAACTGCCAATTTTTACATAAGTGAGACTTCTGGCTCTAAAAGACATCAGTTGCATAGCCAGATTATATTATATCACTCAATCTTATAAACAAGCCTTGTGTAATTTTATTCTGACCTCTGCAGCAGAAGCAGGTAGTATGACATTCCAAATCATAATCCAGGACGGCCTGAATGGTTAGCTATGAACTCTGCTGCTTCACTACAGTTGTCAGATCCCGCC
This sequence comes from Chelonoidis abingdonii, assembly GCF_003597395.2. NCBI lineage: Eukaryota > Metazoa > Chordata > Testudines > Testudinidae > Chelonoidis > Chelonoidis abingdonii. The sequence continues at coordinate 37,743,752 of NC_133787.1, read as the reverse complement.
ATAAGGTGACGCAGGAAAAAAAATACCTCATATCCAAGTCACCCTTGTTCTCCTTACAAGATGGCCTAGACACACTTGAAATCAACATACCTTAGGGAACAAATTTATATAACAAGTATTTAAAAATAGCAAAATATCACAGAGCAATAAAATTGATGTGTGAATTTATAATGTATACACTGTACTATGTACAATATTGTAACAAATGAAACTTGATCGTGGTAAATCTGTAGCACATTAATATAAACAGCTAATCACTAAATAAAATATACAAACAACATTCAAAGTTGCTTGGGGGAAAAGAGGAGATCTCACAACCTTAAATCATTTACTGGGAAAAAATGGAAAGTCTGCATTGCTGACACACAACTAAGATACTGTTGTGAAGTGTAACACCATCTGGTTGACATGGCTCTGCTATCTGCACACAATGGTTTTATTACAGTGGTAGAACTGGTATTAGTGTAATGGCAGGAGGAGAAGAAAGGGGTTGAAGGATCTCATTCATGTGCAGAATCTGTAAATCTGTGTCTGAAATACCAACTGAAGTTGGCAGTTCTCCACTGCCATCTGTGTTTTAAAGAGCGGGAGAACATAAAGAGAGAATCCTATGATAGAACAGTCAATGCAGGTTTTTAATTAGAAATAATCAACAAGTGGAACTAGTTTCTCTGAGATGAGAGATAGGGCATTTAGTGATACATCCTATCACAGTGAAACTGAGCCAGCCATTAACAAAGCTGGGCTGGCTCAGAACCAGGTCTGGATCCTTTCCACATGAATGAGTCTCTGGTATTTAGCTGACAGCTCTTCACCTACTCTCCAGAAGCTTTGTTAAAGCAGAAATGATCTGTAAGTTAAATATGTGTCCTTTGAGTATATACTCCTATTTTTCTTTTTGGTTATATAGCCCAGAAATTGAACTGAACTTCAGGGAAAGTCAATGTTTTCTTCACAACAAAGCTGAAGATATTCCTAACAATTTATTACTTGCTGTCAAAAATTTAAAACTTTTTTAAGTTGATGTACTATACCTGTCACTCATATTTCATTAAAATAATTAATGGAGGGAATGCTGCTGTTTGTTGGGTATCATGCTAAGTATCTTTTAAATTAAAATCAAAGGACAAAAGTAATTCTACAAAATACAAAAACCAAACTGAATGTTTTAAACACACACAGACACAGCTATACCAAGTATCTCTTCCCCCTACCTTCTTCCCTGACTAGCGAAGAAGCTATTAGCTTCTAATTAGGCCTGGTCTCACTGGGGGAGTGGAGGGGAGAATCAATCTAAGATATGCAACTTCAGCTACAAGAATAGCATAGCGGAAGTCGACGTATCTTAGATGGAATTAAAATTACTTACTTCGCATCCTCGCGGCGCTAGATCGATGGCCGTGGCTTCCCTGTCGACTTTGCTTCCGCCTCTCGCACTGCTGGAGTTCAGCAGTCAACGAGAGAGCGATCGGGGATAGATTTATCGCATCTACACCACAAGCGATAAATCGATCCCCGATAAATCGATCGCTACCCGCCAATCCAGTGGGTAGTGTAGACGTACCCTAAGCCACACACTAGCTGGAAATCATTAGATCAGGAATCCATTTTCTCTAGTATTTAATAACAAATGCACAAAATATTCAAGATCATTTAGTTCACAGTTATAATTCTGAAAAGTATGTGTGAAGCAGGGTGGCAGGGGCCTCATCACCTAAAATGTTTTCAGACTACCAGAAAAACAGTCACAAAAATCTGAAATCCTAAAGTGAGAGATTAACTGCTAAGCTTCATAGGAATGCCTACGGCAGGCATGCATGGCCTTAAGAGAGAGAACACAGCCTCAGGTTGAACATTAAATCCATTAGAGAATTAAAACAGTATAATTAGAAAAACCTACTGAGGAAGGATAATGCTCACTGGATAGGTTCCTGACTAGGTCACATACTTGTGAATAAATCTTTTAAATGTACGCTTTGTGTATAAAGCCCATTATAAGGGGACATTTTTAAATTACATACAGGACCCTGAATTCCTTTCTAAAAATCTGTATATAACAAAAACAAATATATACAAATAATTTGAATAACAAGAAAGGAAGTCCCTGTAACAATAGATAATGATAAAGAGTAGGTGAAGGGGTACTTGGAATGTTTTAACATACAACATTTTAGCACCTGCCATACAAGTCCACAGTCTGAAAAATGCAGCTGAGTTATTAAGGGAATTACCTATTGCTGACAATTATTTCTTAAGATCATATACAATTATGAGCTACCTGTTTCAAAGAAATATAATCCTGACAATTATGGATCCCCCATGAGTAACTTCTATCACTAGTAAAGCAGCAGAGGCCAATATTTTTTTAAAAAGTTAGATTCTAAACTTCATATTTAAGTACCTAAATAAGCAGCCTGTTTTCAAAAGTACTGGGCACTCAACTGCTCCCAAAGAAGTCATTTGAGTTATGTGTGACCAGCACACTATCTAGTAGTAGATTAAAGTTGAAGTTGAAGTTTAGACAAATTCAAACTAGAAATAAAGATGCATTTGAACCATTGAAACAATTTACCAAAAAAAATCTACCATCTGAAGTCTTTAAATCAAGACTGGATGTCTTTCTAAAATATATACTCTACTTCCACTACAAGTTATTGGGCTCAACGCAGGAATTACTGGGCAAAATTATGTGGCCTGTGTTATGCAGTAAGAAAGAATGATCACATGATCATAATGGTTCCTTCCGACTGTAAAATATCCTAATCTACGGGGTTTTTTAAGGTATCAGTATTAGGTCCAGTCTGGTTTAGCATCTTCATTAACGAATTGAGAGAGGGTGTAAACAGCATGTTAATGAACTGCCATTACTAAATTGAAGCTAGCTGCAAACAACCCTCAGAACAGAAATGCAAAAATATAAGTGTGTATCTTGGGAGAAATACAATCTGAAAGACATATTAACTTATAAAGTTGTAAAGCTTAAGGGGAACCCGACATGACAGTGGCCACCAAATTACACAGATATTTGGGGTTCAATATGGCAGTAAAAGGAGGACAAAGGTTTGGTTTTTGTTTTTTTTTAACATGTACATTCATGGGCCTCACAGTATGAAGCAAGATGGTAATTGCTTTTTTATATAAGGCTTTAGTGCACCTAGAATATTGTGTTTATTTCTGAGCACCACAGACCAGAAAAATATTCAGAAGCTAGTCAGAGTTCAGAGAAGAGTAATGAAAGAGATCAGAGGCTGGAAAAATTGATTTACGAAAGCAAAGTTAAATGTGTGTACCTTGGCTACAAATTGACCAAGGAGGATATGGACTATGAAAACACTCTATAAATATTACAGATATGTAAACAAGGACAGATATTAATTATTTAGGTCAAATTATTTATGGAAGCATATCTAGGAAAACTGAATGAAATTATGAATGGGGAAAAATTAGGCTCATCATTACACAAAACCCTTTGACAGTCAAATCTATTAGACTGGACAAATCCTCAAAGCGAAAGGGTGGACTACCAATGCTTCAGACATTTAAAACAATAGTGGACAATATACACGTAAATGTACTGTAGGTCAAGTCTGCAGTTGCAGTGAAATGGATCGGATTATTTAATAGGTATTTTCCATCTCTAACCTCTATGATTCTGTCTGAGAAATAAACACTAGATATTATTTTACTGAGAACTTTTAGGGAACAGGGACATGTAACTAAACAATTCTGATTAATTTGTAGTAGATAAAAGTGAAATGAGAAGTGATTAGAATGATATGGCCTAAACAATCAATAAACACATTAACTAGAAATGTTAATATAAAATAAAGAAAAGAAAAGCTTACAAAACACATCTAATATTTGATGCGACTTTTCCAAAGGAAGGATGAATCAGTCTGGTTTAAATCAAAATGAAATGTGGAAATAGTTGCAAGCCATTCATGGACCAATGTGATATGTTTAGTCTCAGTCTAAATAGAAGTAACGTCATGAACTGGCATAGCAATTACCTTCAAAGATGAATTAATTCTATATTCTAACCAAAATACCAAGCTGCTGACAGGTATACATAAAGCTGCAGAGCTTGGTACTGCCAGAGAGATGGATTTGGAATAGTATTGAAAAAGTACATTGATGACTGGCCTGTTCTTTTCTTACCATCGCACTTTATTGCATGTCTGTGTAGCACCAAGGGGAGAACCCGCCACCATTGGGACTTGGATAGGGCTATGCTGTTTGTTCATGACAAGGTCCAATTTCTCTTCCAACGATTTGCAGGTAGCCTCTAGTGCCAGCAGCTTTGCCTCAATACTATCCAGTCGTAGGCATATTGTCTGGTTAATGGAAAACAGGAACGACTGAGGAAGAGAGAAGGTAAAAAGAGTCATTTTTAGAAACTTACACATTTATCTTCAGGAACTTACATATAGCAAGAGCCACCTAAATATGATTCGCAAACAATTCAAGGGACACTATCAACTTTTCTAGTCACAGTTTGATCATCTTTAAAACTGATGAAATCCAGCAGCATTACTATCATTCTCAGACTTCCTGTAATGTTTCATGTAGAAGCCAACAGCATCCAAACCAAACAGCTTATTAATGTGATTTCACCTGCCACAACAAAGTTTAAGATGACAAGCTAAAACATCTCACTCTCTCATGAATAAAAAAGAAAAGATTATAAACATGCTTCAGCGCACTAATGGATAAGTCTGAAAAGATCTCCCCAAAAAGATAAAGTTAGCTGCTTACAAATGTGTAGAATGATCATGTCAATACATTAAAACAAACAACATAACCTCAAAGACAACAAGTGCAGCTGACTTTCATTCCATATCAAACAGCTAACTTGGGCATACGCAAAAAAAGAAATAAGATCTGTTCTCCTAAGCAAATATATCCATTTTTGAAGGCATATTCTGCAAGATTTTTCTGGAGGAAATTACGCAATTAAACAGTGATAAATAGGGCTGTCAAGCAATTAAAAAAATTAATCACAATTAAATGCACGGTTTAAAAAATTAATCACAATTAATCACACTCTTACACTATAATAGAATACCATTTATTTAAATATTTTTGGACTTTTCCACATTTTCAAATATATGGATTTCAATTTCAAAATAGAATACAAAGTGTACAGTGCTCACTTTATATTTATTTTTTATTATAAATATTTGCACTGTAAAAAAAAGAAATAGTGTTTTTCAGTCACTTAACACAAGTACTGTAGTGCAATCTCTTTGCCATGAAAGTTGAACTTACAAATATAGAATTATGCACAAAATAATAACTGCATTCAAAAATAAAACACTATCAAACTTTAGAGTCTACAAGTCCACTCAGACAAACAAGTTTATTCACATGTGCAGAAGATAATGCTGCCCACCTCTTGTTTACAATGTCACCTGAAAGTGAGAACAGGCATTTGCATAGCATTGTTGTAGCCAGCTTTGAACACACAAGTTTGCCAACTTTCATGCAGTAAGATTAAGCCCCCCCCCCCCCCCCCCCCCCCCCCCCCCCCCCCCCCCCATTCACAATAAGCCAAAAATCAAGTAAATCCCATTTCAAAACAAGACCTAAACAAGCAAATCCCTAAGAACCCCAACACTCTATGTGAGTAGAGACCTTCCAGCGCAGAGTCTGGGACTGCGGTGGGCCTGCTATGCACCCCTGGCTCTGTCTCCCGTCTACCCCTGCTTGCCCCTTGCTCCTACTTGCCGGAAACCAATCCAAAAAAACAGAGAAGCAACAAGCTACAACAAGTAACAAGCTAAAGCCAAAAACTAACCAACATGCAACTCACAAGTCAATTAAGCCAAAAACATGCTGAATTTCTGTGTTTTTTTCATGGGTTTGGCATGTCTGATTGGAAGATATTTACATGCCAGATTCATATGTCCCTTCATGCTTCAACCACTATTCCAGAGGGTTCTGCTCAATAACAATCCAAAGCAGTACAGACCAATGCATGTTCATTTTCATCATCTAAGTCAAATGCCGCCAGCAGGAAGCTGATTTTCTTTTTCGGTGATTCAGGTTCTGTAGTTTCTGGAGCGGAGTGTTGCTCTTTTAACACTTCTGAAAGCATGCTCCACACCTTGTCCTTCTCAGATTTTGGAAGGCACTTCGGATTCTTAAACCTTGGGTCGAGAGCTGTAGCTATCTTTAGAAATCTCATATTAGTACCTTCTTTGAATTTTGTCAAATCTGCAGTGAAAGTGTTCTTAAAACAAACAATTTGCTGGGTTATCATCCGAGACTGCTACAACATGAAATATATAGCAGAAGGCGGATAAAACACAGAGCAGGAGACATACAATTCTTTCCCAAGGAGTTCAGTCACAAATTTAATTAACACATTTTTTTTTAATGTGCGTCATCACCATGGAAGCATGTCCTCCAGAATGGTGGCTCAATCATGAAGGGGCATACGAATGTTTAGATACCTGGCACGTAAATACCTTGCAATGCCAGCTACAAAACTGCCATGCAAATGCCTGTTCTCACTTTCAGGTGACATTGTAAAAAGAAGCAGGCAGCAGTATCTTCCATAAATGTAAACAAACTTGTTTGTCTAAGTGATTGGATGAACAAGAAATAGGACTGAGTGGACTTGTAGGCTCTAAAGTTTTACATTGTTTTGTTTTTGAGTGCACTTACATAACAAAAAAAAATCTACATTTGTAAATTGCACTTTCACAATAAAGAAATTGCACTACATTTGTAACTTGTATTAGGTGAATTAAAAAATACTATTTCTTTTGTTTATCATTTTTACAGTACAAATATTTGTAATAAAAATAATATAAAATGAGTACTGTACACTTTGTATTAGTGTGTTGTAACTGAAATCAATATATTTGAAAATGTAGAAAAACATCCAAAATATTTAATAAATTTCAATTAGTAGTCTATTATCTAACAGTGTGATTAAAACTGCGATTAATTGTGATTAATTTTTTTAATTGCAATTAATTTTTGAGTTAATCACATGAGTTAACTGCGGTTAACTGACAGCCCTAGTGATAATACATATGCCTTGAATTGACTTTAAGAAACAGCTAGCATGCCACCTAGTGGCCTCCATTTAAAATTAATTTAAACAGCTAGCCTAGCTTACAGAAAACATTGTATAAAATGAGCAGTATAGAACTATTTGATAATGCTGCTGGCCAGCCTGCACTCTTAATTTGGGAAGACTTGTCTGATCTTCACAGCTTCTAGGGCAATCTTAAGAAGGTAAGACTATATATGCCAATCTGTGTAGCAGCAGCTTATTATCTACATGTTTGTCGGTGCTCAAGACTGAAACATTATCAATACACACTACCAATAAGAAACATATGTGGGAGAGGTGAAGAAGGTCTGTGAGCAGAGGGAAATCAAGTCAAATGTGGCTGGACTGATTCAAATAAAACTATAATTTTAAAAGAATTATTAAAAAGTGACTGAACTGATTTGACTCTGGAAGATAACAAGGTACTTAAGCAATCCTCCAGGTTTTAAGCCACATGGGTGTTTGTGCTAACTACCAATAAAACACACAGGATCTCACCAATTTCTTCCAAGAGAAAATTGACAAAATCTGATGAGACTTTCCCACTCCCCATAGCTTCCCTTTCCTTCCCCTCCTACAATTCTGTCCTTTTCTCCTGATAGGGACGCAGAAGGTTCTCATCTGCTCTCCTCTTCTAATCCCAGTGACCTCATCCCATCCCATCCCCTGATCTTCTTCATGCCTACTCTCATCCCCTCCTTTATTCTCCTCATTCACCTCTCACTCTCCTCTGGCTCTTTCCCCATACAAACAAGCATTATTGAGTCTCTCCCATCTTAAAAACTCCCACCCATGACCCCGCTTGCCTTTCCCATTACTACCCCACTTCTTTTCTCCCTTTCAGTTCTAAGATCACTGAATGTGCTGTTTATAATCACTGTCTGAAGTTCCGCCCCAATTCCATTTTAGACCCTCTCCAATCTGGCTTCCATGCTTTGTATTCCATTGAAACTTTTCTCACCAAAGTCTTTAATGACATATTCCTAGTTAAAGCTCAAAATCAGTATTTCATCTTCATATCCTTGACCTGCCATAGCTGCTTTCAACACTGTGAACCATGCATATATTCTTGAAATCTTGTCCTCACTTGGCTTCTGTGACTTCCACTCGTGGTTCTCTTCCTACCTCTGATCGCTTCTTCACTATGTCCTTAGGAGGGTCTTCCTCATCACCCTCTACGGCTTTCCATGGGGGATCCACAGAACTCCATATTTGTCCCCTTCTCCCTCTGTACCTCATCTCTGGGTGATCTCATCCACACAAAACAAATTCAACTAATGTTTCTATGCTGACGACTCACAGATCTACCTCTCTACTTCTACCCTGTCTCTTTCTGTCCAAACTAGAATCTAGGTGTCTCTCTCTCAGATCTCTTTAGGAATATCTAGCAATCAGCTCAAGCTCAACATAGCTAAAATAGAGTTTTTCTCCCCTTCCCCGCAAGCCCTCCCTGCTACCTCCTTTCTCCATCATTGCAGACATCACCATCTAGATTGTAAGCCTTTAAGGGAGGAACCTTTTATTTTCCTGTGTTTTTTCTGCCTAGTACGGGGTCCTGATCCATAACTCATAGCACTATAATTGTATAAATAATGATAAACAATTAAAATAATAATAATTCTAAAACATTACAGAAAGGGTAACTACCAACCCCCGCCCCCAGTTCATATTTAAATATACTATTAATATTTCATTATCCATCCTCTGCTTTTAACATACTTTTTCCAGCAAAGAAAAGCAATTGCATGTATCTGATGTTTTGAACAACAGAAAAGTATATTATCATGACCTTAATAGAGGGATCCTGGCAGTTAATTTCTATCCGTTGGCGTTTCAGAGCAGGCTCTACATCTTCATCTGTCACCTCATGATTCTCCAATACAACTGCAAGCAAAAGTAAGCATTGTCACACTACAATTCTGGGGGCAAAATAAATTATGAAGACACTGAAGTGACTAACTGAAAGAATCCAGCAGCACAGAGAAAAAGAGCTCTAGCCTGACTTAGCTTTACGCAGAGCAGTTATTTGCTTATTTATTTTAAAATGTAACAACAATTTAAGCACTCTACTTACCACTTCATAAGAAAAGCACCTTTTGCACACTGAATATTTCAATTATTTCATCCATTATATGCTCTCATATTTCTCTCTGAAACAACGTCAGTCCTAAAATACATCACCTGGACTAATGAAAATATCCAGCACTGTACATATATGGTATGTCCATGTACAACTTAAGTATGATGTGTTGCATATTAGCTTCTTAAATATCTCATGTAGATTATCTAGAAAAAATAAGGGTCATCTTATCTCCAGGGGAGAAACTACTGCGATACTGGTAATACGCTTACTTTTGAATGAGGAAAATCATGTCAATATTATGAGAAATTATGAAATAATTCTAATGGCTTATTCATAAAAAGCACCCCTGAAATGCTGAGTGCAGCATGTCATCATATATCTTGATTTTAGTAAGGCTTTTGACAGTCCCACATGACATCCTCATAAGCAAACGTGTTCTAGATGAAATTGGTTAAAAGACCAAACTCAAAGACTAGCTATCAACGGTTCACTGTCAAACAGGGGAGACATACCTAGTGGCATCCCACAAGATCTGTCCTGGGTCCAGTAAAATTGAATATTTTCATTAATGACTTGGATAATGGAGTGAAGCATATGTTTATAAAGGTTGCAGATGATACCAAGATGGGAGGGATTGTAAGCCCTTTGGCGGACAGGATTAGAATTCAAAATTACCTTGACAAATTGGAGAACTGATCTGAATTCAACAAAATGAAATTAAATAAAGACAAGGGCAAAGCACTACACTTGGGAAGCTAAAAATCAAACGCACAACTACAAAATGGGGAATAACTGGCTAGGTGGTAGTACTGCTGAGATGGATCTGGGGGTTATAGTGTATCACAAATTGAATGAGACTCCACAGTGTGATGCAGCTGCAAAAAAGGTCAATGTCATTCTAGGATACATTAACATGAGTGTCATATGTAAGACACCGGAGGGTAACTGTCCTCCTCTACTCAGCAAATGTGATATCTAAGCTGGAGTACTGTGTCCACTTCTGGGTGCCACAATTTAAGAAAGATGTGGATATAATGAAGAGAACCCAGAAAAGAGCAACAAAAATGATAAAATGTTTAAAAAATCTGAACTATGTGGAAAAATTAAAAATACTGGGCATATTTAGTCTTGAGAAAAAAATAATCTGAGAGGGGACCAGATAACACTGTTCGAATATGGTACGATCTGTTTTAAAGAGGATGGTGATCAACTGTTTTCTATGTACATTGAAGATAGAACAAGAAAGTGTTGGGCTTAATCTGCAGCAAGGGAGATTTAAATTAGATACTTAGGAAAACTTTCTAAGTACAAATTCTGGAATAAGGTTCTAAGGGAGGTTTCGGAATCCACATCACTGGAGGTTTTTAAGGACAGGATAGACAAACACCTGTCAATGATTGTCTAGGTATACCTGGTCCTGCCTCAGCACAGGGTCCTTTTAAGGTCCTTTCCACCCTATGTTTCTATGATTTCTATGAGATTTGTAGTCTGTTTTTTGAGAAATATATTTTTTAATATTCAGCCTTCTTAAGATCTACACTCAGCTGTGAATATCCTCATGTTGTTGATGTAAAGCCATGTTTACTCAAAAAAAATTCAAGAATGTTCCAGATCTTTTTCACAGATATAGCATTTTACAGCAAATGAACTCTAATACTATACATTAAGATCATCACTAGCATATAAGTTACATTTGTATACTACACACCTCTCACCTTTTATTTAAACTTCATCAGAAAACTATTGATGTACCAATATAACGTTTTTGTGACCTCTCTTATTCTAGATTTTCTGTATTTACATTTGTTGTTTAAAGGTACCTATCAAAGCATCTAGGCACTTGGATATTAACGTCTATTCACGAAGATGCATTTGGCATTAATAAATCTTGCAGAAACCTAAGTTAAATAAATAACATGGCTCCCCACAAACAAATAATACATCCTAAATATATAGATTGGACAAAAACAAGAAAAAAAATGTAACACAGAGGCTTACAATGTCTTTGGTGTTTCATTGCTTCCTCATATCCTCTAATACTGCATTCTAAAGCTAGTCCCCAGTCTTGCTATAGGAACTATATAGGTAGACCACTGCACACACGCAGAACCCAAACAGCTTCACTGAAGTTCTTCATTAGTGCAAAGGTTCACCCACATGGTTCTGAGTGTGGGAATGGGGCCTTTTTAACATCAGTGTCTTCCCAAATTATAGGCACAATCCTACAAACACTCCTGCCCACGTTTACTCATACACATAGATCCATTACCTCGAATGGGGCCATATAACTAGCATCCAATACTGATATTTTCCCTTAATGAACAAACTCTCAAGAACAATGAACGTCACAATAATGCTTTTGGAGGTGATTTCAATCTGCTACCACTTTGGTACAATACAAAGAATTTCAAACATGTAAAGGAGGAAATAGTAAATACCAAGTACAAAACTATGGTTCATAACTTGTTGGGTAGCAATTCTCATTTGGAGGAAAGCCTGAGAAAGATGCTCAGCAAGAAGAAAAACTTACTGTAGGCAATGTTTAACCCTAGATATTTTGCATAAAAATACTTCTGTACAAAGAACAGGGAGAGGCTATAGCCCTCTATTTTTAAAGATGTTAAATGCAAAATGTTAACAATAAGAACTGTTGTAGTAAGAAAATTCAGACCATGTTGATAAAGTTACTGGAAAGTAATGTTAACAAACTCACTTTTAAAGGCAGAATTAAATTCTCTAGGAAACTTTTGTGCCATTCTGAATTTGTAAAAGGAGTCCAATAGTGATTTTTATTCCCTGTTTAGAAGGTAACATTTCATTGCTCTTCCTTGTGTCAGTACTACCCCCTACTGTACCTGGATGATCTGGGTTCAAGTCTTCCACTGCAATCTGAACCACATCTGCCAAATCCTGTTCTGACATCATTCAGAATCAGGCAACAATATTCGCTCAAATACCACTGAAGGCCCCAAACTCACACTCTAAGAGGTCTGCTACTTCGTACAACCCTGAAAGACAGCAGTAAAAAAGAATGTTAACACACACAAGTAAATTAATACTTTAATTCATGTTCTTTAAAAGGAGCTGATTCAGAGGACTGATAGTGAGAATCAGAACCTTTCACCTTTAGGTCATTGGTTCAAATCCATATTGGTTTGGTTATGGCCACCTAATGAACATTCAGTGATCCTTGTGAAACAGATAAGGTAAATATTGGCCCAGTTCCTAGTGGGTACTTGTCCACATCCCAGAAACTACTGTGCCAAATGCCATTAATTGCCACTTTGTTTGGTAATATCTCCAAAGAAGACCAAGACTGAAATACGCCTATCACTTCTGAGTTGGTCCTCCCTGGACCTGTGAGGAAAGCTTGCACTATCCCAACGTATGTGCTGTACCTCTTCTGTGAACAAAGACAATTCGTCCCTTGTCTCCCCAGTTTGGCACTTCAATGCCATTCATCAGCACTAAATACACTGTAAAGTGTTTGTGTCTTATTTTAAATGTAATTTTTGTTTAAAATTTAATTTTTAAAAATAGCAACAATACTTACATATACATATGCAGCAATAAATAATAAATCATATGACACTTTGGGCTCTCTACTAAGGGAATAACATTCCTAAATTGCAGGGTTCTTTTCATTTATGGGCTATCTTTTTTAAAACAAGGAAATTATTTAACATTTATATTGCAATAGCATCCAAGGACCCAAATAAGCATTGCATCCCCGTTCTGCAATGCACAATACAAACATATATGGAGACATTTTCCCTACAAGTGTGACATTCCTGTGGGATCTATACAAATCTTGGTTAACATATACTGAGATTAGGGACTTCTCTGCTGCTAATTAAAACTAAATTTGAACCAAAGTTCAATTTTTTACTCTCTTGGCTCCCATCTCTGCCTGGCGTTTCTACAGCTCAGCTCTGATGAAGCTTAATTCTATTTCCAAAGCATGGTCCTGATTCTAGAGCCAAACATTTCTCAGCCTGCAGAATTCTCTGTCAAAGGTCTTTAGTAACCATATTAAGGAAAATCTTCAGCCTCTAAAGTTGAATTACAATCATAGGAACAGTTCACATCTGTGTTTCCTCACAGTTACAGAAGGATGGACAATGCATGCCAGGAGACCAGTCTTTTTTAATACCTGGCGCAAAGAATACTAGAAGGATAATTTGAGGTTTACCAATGGAAATGGTAATTTATCCCTTAACCTTGACGCTGAATCAAATCCAACTATGCATAAACATTTTCCTCTTTCCTTCTTCCACTTGAACACATGAAAGCAATTAAACCAGGCAGGTGGAGTGCAATTTAAAAAAAAAAAAAAAATACACTGTTACTTCTGAGATTGGCCTCAGCAGCAGCTGCTCATTAGAAAAGCCTGTATCTTCTGAATGAGGACACCACCGAATATCAGAGTTATTTACTAAAATGATGTTGCTGCCAATATTGACTCATTTGAAATTCTGATCACTATGAAAACTGTTGGGATCCTATAGACTATGGAAAGGTGCCCAAGAAAACTGGCAATAGGTTAGCACATGTGGTTGCCATTTTGGCAAGTTAAATTTGCCATTTCTCAGAAGTCCTGGGAACCGGCCAGTCTTAACATAAGAAAACAGCTGTGCTAGAATTACTGTTTCATAATGTCACTAACTGAGTACTGTTCAGAACCCTGCCCTTAATCTGAAGGGATGCATCTTTCAATACACACATTAGAAAAGGGACAAACAATGTCAAATCTTGATATTAAAAAAAAAAATCGTATTTACAATGCTAGATAGCAGTGATACTTCATATGGTTCATTTTAGCCTTGCCCAGCAGTTCTGTTCTAGTCATCAGCATATTATAAATCACTTTCAAGGGATCTGTAACTCACTTATTTAAATTCAATTTAGGCCGATATACAATGCACACCTTTTCCCCTTCCAAAATCCATTTGTTATAACAAAATTAGTTCAAGTTAGTTAAGCCCTCTCCTAATGCAAGTGAAAAACAATTTCCTGTTTCTGACCTCCTTTCTCCACTCCTAGCCTCTTGTGTCATGTTCTGGTGAAATACGGGCATATGTTTAAAAAAAAAAAAATCCAAGCACAAAGCCCCCACTTTATCCTAGCTTGGACAGATGTCTCTTAGCAGTTAATGAATATAAAGGATTAAAACAGCCAAGATATCGTAATTTATAAAATGGCACATATATACGGTAATGTTTCGTCATAACATTAGAAATGTTCACCTTTTTAAACATATTTTCAATAAATCAGATATTGCGCATAGGCAACTGGCCAAGGTCATGATGAAGCACAGTATTTTACAAACAAGAATCTGCCAATTCTACATTCTCACCGGGCATAGCACAATGTAAATCTGCTGCCCCCAGACTCAAAAAGAACCTCTATCACAGGACTCGGGCAACCTTTGGCATGCAGCCTGTAAGGGAAAGCTGCTAGCGGGCCTGGATGGTTTGTTTACCTGCAGCGTCTGCAGGTTCAGCCGATCGCAGCTCCCACTGGCCATGGTTCACCGTTCTAGGCCAATGGGAGCTGCAGGAAGCAGCGGTCAGCACACCCCTTGGCCCGCGCCGTGTTCCCCAGCCCCCATTGGCCTGGAACAGCAAACCGCAGCCAGTGGGAGCTACAATCGGCTGAACCTGCAGACGTTGCAGGTAAATAAATCGCCCAGGCCCGCTAGCGGCTTTCTCTGATGGGCCGTGTGCCAAAGATTGCCAATCCCTGTTCTATCAAAACATTAGGGAAAAATGTATTTATTTGTACACACACACACACACACACAAAATACACGGATTATGGAGGCACTGGTAACTTAGTAGAAGTTGCATAGAAATTTGAAATTAAAGTTGGAGTAAAATGCCTTTTATTTCACATTC
>NC_133787.1:37368516-37428681 GCF_003597395.2 Chelonoidis abingdonii | reverse complement strand
GAGCCAAAACCCTGGAATTTTTGGCTGGTGGCAGCGATATCAGATCCAGGCTGGTAATTAAGCTTGGAGGTTTCATGCTAGCTTCTCAGTTTATGAACGCTAAGGTTCAAATCTGAGTAGGAAGCTATGATAGGCATATATGCGGATTCAGAATGCTCACGTTGTGGCTGAACCAACTACTGAACATATAGAATTGTAAGACTGGAAGGAATCACAAGAAGTCATCTAGTCCAATTCCCTGCACTCAAGGCAGGACTAAATGTTATCTAGACCATCCCTGACAGGTAATTGGAGATTTTTAAAAGCAGGTTAGACAGTGATGGAGATTCCACAGCCTCCCTGGGCAGTTTGTTCCAGTGTTTAACTACCCTGACAATCAGGAAGTTATTCCTGATGTCCAATCTAAACACTGCAATTTAAGCCCATTGCTTCTTGCCCAGAGGTTAAAGAGAACAATTTTTCTGCCTCCTCCTTGTAAACAACCTTTTATGTACTTAAAAACTGTCTCCCATCTCCGAGTCTTCTCTTCCCCAGCCTAAACAAACCCAATTCTTTCAATCTTCCCTCATGGGTAAGGCTGTGAATCATTCACGGAGGTCACAGTTTCTGGTGTGGCTGACCCCAGGACCACCCTAGCAGCTGGGGAAGCCCCAGGACCAGCTGCACTGCCCGCTGCTCTGGCAGCCCCAGGTGGCTGGTCCCCGGCACTGTCCTGGAGTAGCGGTCGGGGCCAGTGGTGGTGGGGCCCTGGGCTGCCCCCCTCCACAGTGGCAGTGGGACCATGGGCCATCCCCTACTCCAGTGGCAAGGGGCCCTGAGCTGCCCCCCCAGCAGAAGCATCACCTGCATTGCCCTCCGCCCCAGCAGGTAAGATTTAGTCACAGGTATATTTTAGTAAAATTCATGGACAGGTCACGGGGCTCTGACTTTCTGTTTATTGCCCTGGACCTGTCCATGAATTTTACTAAAAAATACTTGTGACTAAAGCTTAACTTTACTCATATGTCATGTTTTCTAGACTTTTAATCATTTCATCATATCCTCAATTCCTATCAAAATCAAAATAGTGCTGTCATATAGTGTACATCCAAAAGCTGATCTCCTTTAAATTGGTTTGAATCTGGTACCGGGGGAGGGGGGGGGGGAGGGAGCATTCCCTCTGAGGAAGAGTCAACATGGTTTTAGTAAAGGGAAATCACGCCTCACCAGTCTACTAGAATTCTTTGAGGGGGTCAACAAACATGTGGACCAAAGGGATCCAATGGATATAGTATACTTAGATTTTTCAGAAAGCCTTTGATAAAGGTCCCTCGCCAAAGGCTCTTATTCAAAGTAAGCTGCCACGGGATAAGAGGGAAGGTGCTCTCATGGATTGGTAACTGGTTAAAAGATAGGAAACAAAGGGTAAGTATAAATGGTCACTTTTCAGAATGAAGAGAGATAAATAGTGGTGTCCGCCAGGGGTCTGTTCTGGGGCCAGTCCTATTCAACATGTTCATAAATGATCTGGAAAAAGGAGTAAACAGTGAGGTGGCAAAATTTGCAGATGATACAAAATTACTAAAGATAGTTAAGACCCAGGCAAACTTCGAAGAGGGACAAAAGGATCTCTTAAAATGGGGTGACTGGGCAACACGGGGGGGAGGGATTGCTCAGTGGTTTGAGCATTGGTCTGCTAAACCCAGGGTTTTGAGTTCAGTCCTTAAGGGGGCCACTTAGGGATCTGGGGCAAAATCAGTACTTGGTCCTGCTAGTGAAGGCAGGGGGCTGGACTTGATGACCCTTCAGGGTCCCTTCCAGTTCTAGGAGATAGGTATATCTCCATGATTAGATTAGAAAATGGCAGATGAAATTTAATGTTGATAAATGCAAAGTAATGCACATTGGAAGCTAACCCTATCTATATTATATAATGATGGGGTCTAAGTAGCTGTCCACTCAAGAAAGATCTTTGGAGTCATTGGGGATGATCTCTGAAAACATCCACTCATGTGGCAGCAGAGTCAAAAAGCAAACGGACTGCTGGGAATAATTAAGAAGGGATAGATAATGGGACAGAAAATATCATGTTGCCTCTATATAAATCCATGGTATACCTACATCTTGAATACTATGTGCAGATGTGGTTGCCCCATCTCAAAAAAGATATATTGGAATTGAAAAAGGTTCAGAAACGGGCAACAAAAATGATTAGGAGTATAGAACGGCTTCTGTATGAGGACAGAGTAATAAGACTGGGACTTTTCATCTTGGAAAAGAGACAGCTAAGAGGGGATGATTGAGGTCTATAAAATCATGACTTCTAAAGAAAGTAGATAAGGAAGTTGTGTTTACTACTTCTCATAACACAAGAACTAGCAGTCACCAAATTAAATTAATAGGCAGCAGATTTAAAACAAATAAAAGGAAGTATTTCTTCACACAATGCACAGTCAACCTGTGGAACTCCTTGCCAGAGGATGTTGTGAAGGCCAAGACCATAACAGGGCTCAAAACAGAAATAGATAAATTCACAGAGGATATGTCCATCAATGGCTAATAGCCAGGATGGGCAGGAATGGTGTCCCTAGCCTCTGTTTGCCAGAAGCTGGGAACGAATGACAGGGGATGGATCATTTGATTACCCTGTTTTGTTCATTCCCTCTGGGGCACTTTGCACTGGCCACTGTTGGAATACAGGATACTGGGCTAGATGGACCTTTGGTCTGACCGAGTAGGGCCATTCTTATATTATGTTCTCTAAAATCCATATTCTTTTAATCTACCATTTTGTTGCCAAAACTGGAAATATGTATGTGTGTTTATATAGACCCTACAGTGTTTTAGTGTTTCTGCTCTGCTCCTGCAGAGCCAGCTAGCAAAATAAGCACACATGAACCATCAGTCTACTTTCCCAGAACTGTGCTGCTATCATTAGTGATGCTGTTACTCAGACAAGAAAGTAAGAAATCTGAAAGCAGCCAGGGGCCATCAAAAACATAGGCAAAGAAATTAACATTTGCCATAGAGAGAGTGAGAATATTTGGTAGGGGAAGAAATGTTATTTTCAAGCTCCTGAGAGGTTGCTTCAAATAGAAGAAGTAATGAGTCAACATGAAAAGTTCTAAAACTGGGATTTGACAGTGTGGTGTTTGGATTTAGTTTCATAGATTAAAAGACCAGACAGGACCACCCAGCCTGACCCCCTGCATAACACAAACCACGAGACATCCTTGAATGAATTCCTGTTTGAACTACAGCATATCTTTTAGAAGAACATTAAACATTTCCAGGGATGGAGAATCCACCACCACCCTTGGTAAACTGTTCCAGTGGTTACTCACCCTCACTCTTAAAAATGTGTGCCTTATTTCTAGTTTGAACTTGTCTCATTTCAACTTCCTGCCATTGGATCTTGTTATACTGTTGTCTGCTAGATTGAAGATTCTGCTGTTATTAAATTTCCATTCCCAGGTAGATACTTATAGACTGTGATCAAGTCACCTCTTGATCATCTCTTTGTTCAGCTCTGTAGATTTCACTCCTTCAGTCTGTCACTATAAGGCACCCTTTCAGATCTTTTACTCATTCTCATGACTTTTCTAACTCAGTTTTTCAAGATCCTTCTTTAATTCTTGACTGTAGCGAAGCGGTGTGGCTCCCCTCCTCCACAGGGAGGGTTGAGCCCCGTCCATCTTCCCCCAGGGCGGAACTTCCGGGCGGAAGCCCCGCCCCTCAAAGGGTCAGGCGGCAACCCGGAAGTATAAAAAGGGGGCACCGCCTTCAGTTGAGTTCAGCGCAGTCACGGCAAAGACGTGCCGGACGCCTCTGTCGCTGAGGCGCGCCGAGCGCCAAGACGAGGGGGACCAGGCCTGCGGAACCCGACCCGCAGTGAGCAACCTTGGAGGCCCTGAGCTGCGGGATATACCAGCCTACACAGCCAACTACGCTTTGGAGGAACTTCCAGACTGGGACCTGGCAGCTACCCAGGAGGTACCACGGGATCACTAGCTCCGGACTGGGAGGAGAACCGATGACAGTAGACCACACGCGGCGGACCAGGTAGGAGCGAAGGGGGATATGAAGTACAAGGCCGCGGGCGGCTGACATCAGTCAAGCGCGCAGAAAGGCCCGAGCCGATGACCGTGGTGGCGGTCAGGCATCCACATGATCGTGCTGTCCAGTGTGTTTCGGTTAGGATCCCTCCGCCCCACCTTCCACCCGTCACTCTGTCAGTGTGTTTTCGGGCTGGATCCAATGACTCGCTACTAGCGGCAAAGCGCTACTAGGGCCCCGGGCTGGAAGCAAGGAAGGGGGTGGGGCCTGGTTCCCTGGTCACCCGTAGCCGGGGCAATATCCCCTCTCGCCCCACACAGCTACGGGTGTGTCGTTCTCTGCCCGGACGCCCCAAGGGGCGGAGCCTAGGGAACTGTGTTTGGTGCCCCGCCCGATCCAAGGGCTGGGCCCCGATTAACTTTGTCTCTGCTCTGCCCTGCCCCAAAGGGACAGAGCCTAGTGTACTGTGTTTGGTGCCCACCTGTATCCAAGGCGGGCCCCCCACTGACTTCGCTGTGTCCCAGTCCGCTCCACAAAGACCGAGTGCCCGGACAGTGGACCGTGGACCTGAGGGACGAGACACGGGGAGACCAGGACGAGGCCGGTGTGGCTCCCCTCCTCCACAGGGAGGGTTGAGCCCCGGCCTCCCTCGTCACATTGACCAAAACTAGACACCACACTCCAGCAGTGGTCACACCAGTGCCAAACAGAGGGTTAATATAACCTCTCTACTACGCTGGATGAAGCACTGAGCACATGGGAGCTCTGCTCTACTTTGGGGCGGGGGGGCAGTAAGTGTCAGTGTGATAGCCTTGGCAGTGGTAGACCCAGGCAGTGGCAGGGGCCTGTGCCTGGAGAGCAGGTGGATCTGAGTTGTTACCCCTGCGATCACTGTGGGGTTCAAGCGGCTGTGGCTGGTAACACAGGGGCACGCGTGGAAGCTAAGTAGCCATGGATGGGTTGCCCTGTTAGTATTAAGAACTGGGAAAGAGGACAGAAACCAAGATAATGACACCTGCCCTGATGACACCGTTTATCTGAATGTGCAGAAAGGCTTTTCCCCAGCAGTTCTACGTGCTAGTCTTCTGCTTCAGGGAGTGGCAGCAGGAAGAACCCTGGGGAAAGCAGTGAATGAGCAGAAAGTTTGGGCAAAGGACGGAAAGCAGGGAACCCTGGCAAGGAGGATACCATCTGATGGGGGACATGCTGGGGTGGTATCTCTGTGGCCTAAGTTGCATAAATGACCACCCTAGGGGGAGAGGCTGCAGGCTTCTTCCATTATCTGTTGGTCTATCTGTCACTGCTCTCTGATCTGTCTCATCAGCATAGCATGGAGGCAAAGGATCCATAATTAAAAGCACAGATTCTTCCTGGAAGGGACAGATTCCCACCTCTCCCTTGCTGTGGAGCTGGCTTTCTGCGTGGAAATTTTCCTTGGTTCTGCCTCAGCAGGCAGAGCAGCCCCTGCTAGGCTGCAGCCATTGTCACTGCACAAGGTGATAGGTTTTGCATGGAATTGGAAAAGTGGCACCCAAAAATCAGTGGCCAGTGGGACAACTGGGCTCTGGCACAGGCATCATCGAGAACATTAACTGGAGATTAGGTATTGAGGGCTGCTTTCCCACTTCTCTGCACCGGTCTTCCATATCAGGCTTCTGAAAGAATGCTTCATGAGGCTTTGAATGCTGAAAACAGCATGGGAAAGGCTCTGGAGTGTAAAGAACTAGTGCCAGCATCAACATCCTATCCACTGAACCTGAACCAATGGCTCGTGCATCACTTTGTCACCAGGTCCCAACAGTATTTTCTTTTGCAACGTGGGGTCTGTTGTGATAACTGGGCCTAGAAATTTACCCTGAGTGTGAGCTCAGCTGTGAGGAGTGAGTGAAAGTTCAGAGTCACAAAAACCTATAACAATGGATGTGGATGGGAAAAGGTGAAGCAGAGTGACCATATTTTCCTAAAGGGAAAAGGGACACTGCACTGGGCTGGGATGAGGCCTTGCCTCCCACCCCCTGCGCAAGTGCCCCAGCCCTCCCTGCCTCCTGCCCACCCAGGACCGGCCTAAGGTTCCCCCTCTCCCTCCCACCATGTTCAGGATCGGTGCGAGGCCCCCCCTCCCTCCCCACTGCCTGCCTGCATGGGGCTGGCCCAGCCCAAGCTGCTCTCATGAGCCCTTCCTCCTATGAAGGCAGGTGTTGCTGCTTGCCCCCTTCTCTCCACATGTTCTTTTGTGCCCCCCTAAGGGTCACACCCCATTTTTTTGGCAAAACTGCATTTGTCCAGTTTGTTTTTGCCAACTAGTGATCAAATGCCCAGTTTTGCAACAACGACAAAGGACAGCCAGGACAGGGCTTAAAAAAGAGACTGTCCTGGCCTAAACAGGACATATGTCACCCTGACTTAGTACAAACAGAAGAGGCTCCGGATATAAGTCAAAGACTGTGTTAAGATCATGCCTGGTAAATAAGAGACATGTGGAATCGGACATCAGTGAACCAAAATTGGTATGCTGGAAATGAAGCCTAGTCAGTGGACAAAATAATGAACCGGTGAGCTATTCTTCCCATTACTCTCTTTTGCGGCACTTAAAAAACAGACTTTGAGGGGTAAAAGATGGATGGACAGAGGGATGTGAATATGGCTGAAAGGCAAGAGAAGGGGAAGGAGCAAGCATCATTCTCATGGCTGCTACCCTCACTATCTCCTGGGACCTCAGACCTTCTTCATGCTAATCCTGAGATGTCCTGGCGAGATTGGCCAGCAAGTGGGAGCCAGATGACATCACCACCGGCTCCAGCTAAATCCCAAATACCACGTGGGATGTGAGATCTATAGTCTCCCACCCTCTGTGTCCTTTTCCTTCCCTACTTTATTTCTTAATTTCCTAACTCTTTCCTTTTTCCTTCTGTTTAAAGAGTCTGTCTTAGCCTGCCAAGACTGTATTTTGCAACTCTGCTGTGAGCCTGTGGCCAGAAAAACAGCTAAAAGCAATGCCCTACATAGCCTGATGCTGGTACAAGTTTGCCAGGTCTTGGAGGGTACATCTACACTGCAGTTAGACACCTGTGCCAGCTGAGTTGGACTCAGGCTGTGGGTCTGTTTAATTGCGGTGTAGACATTCTGGCTCCAGCTGCAGCCCGAACTCGGGAACCCTCCCACCTTGCAGGGCCCTAGAGCCTGGGCTCCAGCCTGAGCCCAAATGTCTGCACCGCAATTAAACAGCGCCTTAGCCCGAGCCAACTGGCACAGGCCAGCCACGTGTTTTCAATTGCAATGTGGACATATCCAGAGTGGCTAAATAAAACCCTGTGATGGGCCTGTGTTTTTCCACCAGAGACAAAAGCTGCATTTTCTCTCTTTGCTGTTCATTTCCTTCCCCTTTTGTTTGTCTTGTTTTGCCTTCTAGGAAACAGGATCAAACTTTAACAATCGCAACAGCAGCAGCTCCGGCGCCTCTCAACTGACTTCTTTCCCCCAAAAGGGCAGTTATGACCAGCTAAGAGACTGTCAAACAAGTGAGATTACTTCCTAAAAACTCACCCGCTAAAGGGAAATGGAAAAGCCTTATTTAAAGGACTGCCTTATTTCATACTTTCCATTTCAAATGCTTTAACTGCTCTTCCTATTTTTCCCCTGTATCTTTAATAAGAGGTTAAAAGGATTTCTCATTGTGTTTGCCATGGGCTAAGGTCTCTATAAACCAAATTCCAAAAAAAAAAAAAAAACTGTTTAGCGTTGGACAAGTTACAGGGTCATGTAAAGACCTTTGACTCTTTGAAAACCACATATTGCATAATCTAAATTAATACAACAGGTGACAGTATGAAAAAAATGTAAGAACCACCAATGCTGTCAAAGGAGTTTGTTCCCTCCATATGTTAGGGCTGAATTTGGTCTATTTTTGGCAATTTTGCACATCTGATTTGTATTCACTAACTCTAAAATCAAGCCTTTGTTCTTTGAAGAATTCTGAAATTGTTTCCACCAACTTCCAGTAAATAAACAGCCTCTCAACAGGACAATAATAACTAAGAGCAGAGAAAAAACATAATGCTCATCCTAGTCTTGATAATTGCACCTAAGAAACTAATTCGCTAATTGCACCAAAGAAACTAATTTTCTAAAGATTAAAAAGCACGAAAGTATCTTTCAAAAGAAAGTGAGCAGCCACCCAGATGCTAGGTTCTGACCTGACCATGTTATTTCACATGCTGGAAAGAAAATCACATCTGGTTAGACTCTGGACTGATAATCTACAAAATCCATGGCCACCTAGAACTTCAACCAAGAGAGAACCATGATCTTCCTGCTCCAACAGCACACCTACAGTTGGAGCCAAAGAAGAAAAGCTGCAATAGCAATGAGCAGTAAAGGGCTTAGGACTCATAATTTAGCCGTTCTGATTCTACCCGGTAGAGGTTAGTAGTGTGCAGACACACACAGGTCAAGCAATATTTGTTTGTGCATCTGCAAACTAGACATAACCTTTGAAAATAAATACCTGTGAAGTTCAGCTTCTCAAATCTGAGTGAGCCAGTCAATGGAATAGGCTTGATTCTTCACACCACACAGTCACTGACATGAGTGCAAAGTGGGTGTAAAACAACTGAATGCATTAATAACATTCTAGCCCAGAACACAAACACAGATGTGGTGCCTGTGTGGAAACATTAGCTGTGGTCAGATCTGGCCATTTGGACTGGGGGAAAAGCCAATTTATATTCAGGATGGAAAAGATTTAGACTTTTGTTACAATAAGAAGCTCACATCATAACTGGCAGCTGATGAGTACTTCTGGTTGCTGTATACTCCATGATAAGGATTAGGGGATGAGACCTCATCTGTCCCCATGCAACGTTCTGAAGGCTGCTTCTCCCCTAATTTCATTGGGAATTGAGGGCGCTCAGCACCTTGGGACTTTTCTTAGTCACAACGTTAGAGGGATAATCATTCAGATCTATGGGTAAATCCCCATGGGATTTTCTGGGGGATTTGCTGAGCTGGGTCTATAGACGAAACCTTTCATTTCCTGGATTATGAAGTCACAACGAGTGGTCGTTTGTCCTTTAAGGAGATGGCAGAAGCCTCATCACTCAAGCCATTTAAAATTAAACAAGACAAAGCACTGGAAAAATGGGAAGTACTTAGATTCCCCCTCCCTCCAAGCCCTACAAAAACCTACCTATAATAATGCAGGAGGCCAGACTAGGCTATGAAAATGGTCCCTTATGGCTTGAAGATCTAGAAATCTATGACTATGAGGACTCCTGGCAAGCAAAATATTTTTGCCCAGACACTGTGAAAACACCCCTGCATTTTCATCTATACTGTGCTTCTTGCATTCCTTCTCCTTCTCTCTGGATGTGAAGGAAATCAATTGGGTCCAGAGGCATCGGTGTATTTGGGTCGTTACTGTAGAAAAGAAGGTGGGTCGGGGATTTAGGGAGGGGAACAGTACCGCAGAAAGCAAAACGTGCCAGGGCATAAGAAAGGGAACAGGAAAAGAAAGAAGCACCTCTGATCGCTCAGGATGGGAGGGCAGAATAAATCATGCTAGCCTTCTGTACCCTATACACCCGAAAGTTCTTCACCAACTGTCTCTGACTCCCTCCTCTCACCACCCAAATGCATCTCTGTCTGGGGTGTAACATGGCAGCTGTTTGACAGCACTCAGCAACACAGCTGAGAACAGAAATCCTCCATCTAGTGGAAACTGCAGGGGGAATTTAGGGTGTCTGAATATAGTTGCTCCAATGGGAATTTGGCCAAGACACTGAAGTTAATATGCCTAAGATCATGAAAAGTGTCCTATCTGGGATTTTTAATGCACAAAAGAGATAAGGTCTTCAATGAGACCAGCCCCCCCACCCCACCCTGTTTCTAGTGTTTCACAGTAGGCCCTTTCCCCACCCTGTGGTGAAGAGGAAGAATGGGGACAGTGAGACGTAGAGACATATGCACCATTGCCATGATGCCCAAAAACCAACTGCACTGGGTGTGGGAGGTTCTCTCTGTCTCTCCTCTAGACCACAAAGAAAAGCAGCTCTGCAGTCTCTGTTCTTTGCATAGGAAAAACATTAGCTGGGGAGTCATGTGAGGAACTTCTTTTACAAGAAGCCACCTGAGAGATACAAGCAGCGCACCAAGGAACACAGCACAATGCAGCTGCAGTGTCTGATCTTGCTCCCACAGGAGGAGGAACTGGTACTTCTGTCACATAATGTCCATAGCTCAAAATGCTTTAGAGAGGTAGATAATGCACATGCAGAAACAACAGGCAGTCTCAGTACTGAGGGATGGTCCAGGGAGAAAAGGTCAGAGATTCAATAAGGCAGAAAGAAAAAGAGGCTTTTCCAGGAGCTATGGAATAGAAGGTTCTCACTCCAACAATGGCAGGTCTGTGGACCAATATGTCCCACAGGGAGGTCCTCATCCACCCTGTCTGTGCATCTTCCCCTCCGGGTATGCCTAACTCCAAAAGCCATTAGAGCCTCACTCATTGCCCCAGAAGGGTGTATGTGAAACCTGCTCTGCAGAGACTGGGGGAAGCTGGAGACATCCGGTGAGGTGAGCAGAGATGATCCCTGTCCCAAGGATGCCTAAGAAGTTGAAAACTTCCCAGGGGAGATGGGGCGAGGTGGGTACTATTTGCCCAGTGTGTTTTGGCCACGTTGGATGTCAGCTGTGTGTCGGTGAGGCACAGCCTGGCATCAGAGGAGACACGCTCGTGTCACACACACCCTGCCTCCTTCCCCCACACCTCACCAGCAGGAGAGCCACAAAGGCCACTGTAAAATGTCTCCAAGTAGCTGTCACGTGATGACAGGGAGTGTTAGTGCTTTAAAAGAACAAGGAGAGGACAGCTGGAGACATCTGTGGTCCCTTAATCATGAGTGATGCTCACTCATACAAGTAGTCCCACTGACTGCAGTTGGGGACTGAGGGTTGCAGGATGGGAACTTCTGAACTATCACTGATCCGTGTTGTCTAGACACTGAGTGGGCCAAATTCACCTACGGTGTAAGCCCACTGAAGTCAATGGAGTTACACTAGGGAGGTGTTTGTCCCAGTAGGCTGGAAGTTATTGTGTTCCTAATGCCTTCCTTGCACTCCTTGCCTTACCCTGTGAAGCGATGTAGCCACTCCACGGAGGTGATAACCTGTCAGGCTGTCCCACTGGGTGAGAGGAGGCGGCTACAGTGATTTTGCAAATTCTGATCAGAAGGGGCGATTCTGCAATGGAGCCGGTCCCCAGCAGAACAGCGGCGTTATTAGCTCAATACGTGCTGTAAGCCTGTCACAGGCTCGGATTAGATCAGACAGAGCATCTGGTCTGGGATGGACTGCAGTGTCTCTGTCAGGCAAGAGCGGCAGGTGCTGATGAGGAGGAAGGACAAGGTGAGGAGGTACAGCTGGCTCCAGCAGCTTTTCATGCAGGAGAAGGTATTATATTTCTCTCTAAAAGCTGGCAGCTGAACCCCACATGCTGCCCATCCCCTCATGTTGTTTCCTAGTCCCTTGAAAGTGATAAGTGCCAGGAATGAATCACCCTCAGATTCTTCCTGTCTCACTACCGTACTATGTCATTTCTGCCTGTTCCCAGCTGGCCCCAGTGTAAAGAAGACTCGCACAGGGACAGAACGTTCAGCTTCCGACTGTTCCTTCACCAACCAGGCCTTGCCCACACATCCACCCCATCCCTGACTACATGCACCACTAACCAGTCTCCACCCTTGCATTAGCTTCACCCTCACAACACCCCTCTGAGCTTTTAACTCCTTACTGTGCCTTCATGACACTTCTGCTGCTTAGCTGTAAGGTGAAAATGGCATTTCCATGTGTATCACTGTCAGGCATGCTGAGATATAACAGCATGGGGGCTCGTCACAGCTCATGTAATCTAAAGGAAGATGTCAAACTGGTGCCTATGTCAGAAGATACTGGTACCAGATAACTGTGATAGGAGGTAATCAACCCACATCCCTTATTTATATATCACACGACACGGTAAAAAACATTGAAAGGGTGACTGGAATGATGGTTCCACTGAATAACATAGGACAAGTCAGCTTGAAAAAGGAAAGGATGAGGTGCACAGACACAGTGTACAGCAGGGGTAGGCAACCTATGTCACGTGTGCCGAAGGCGGCACACAAGCTGATTTTCAGTGGCACTCACACTGCCAGGGTCCTGGCCACCAGTCCGGGGGGCTCTGCATTTTAATTTAATTTTAAATGAAGCTTATTAAACATTTTAAAAACCTTATTTACTTTACATACAACAACAGTTTAGTTATATATTATACACTTATAGAAAGAGACCTTCTAAAAACATTAAAATGTATTACTGGCACGCAAAAACTTAAATTAGAGTGAATAAATGAAGACTCGGCACCCCACTTCTGAAAAGTTGCCGACCCCTGGTGTACAGGATACTGAATGGGACAGTGGCAGCGCCTAATTCAATAGGACAGTGATCTCTGATCTCCTAATGTTATTTCAATGAGCAATTGATATAAATGATCAGACAAACACATGTTTATTATAAACCAGTGCTGCATATCTTGAGTGTCTACGTTCACGTTCTACTTAGTGGGTGCAAAACATTTCACAGCTGGAAAATGCCAAGTCAGAAGAAGAGTTTAGCTGTAGAAAGACATGATAGACATAAAAGAAAAAAAGATACCACAATATTGTCCTCTCAAGAACAAGATAAACAGGCAAGTTAAATAAGATACAGCCAAAGTGAACTGGAGGCATTTAGCTTCCTGTTGGAGGGGTTGTTTATTTTTAACAAAATCATTTGCTGTAAAACTACCTAAGGATTTTCCAGCAGATTCATTTCTGAGCATATAAGAAAAGCGATTTTGTATCGTGCAGCCGTCAAAATGTATTGCCCTGCATTCCATCCAAGAAAGTGGAATAAAACTCTCCCCTTATGCAGATTGCTAGGTGCATGCGAGTCCAAGGGGCCATCACTTGAGACCATGCGACTGATTGGGGTGTTCTGCAGCAGTAATTCTGTATTCTGTGTGGATGGCTTGTTAACACAAGGGCTTCGGGTAGGAAGGTGGCTTTATCCCTGCATAAGAGCGACAGCTAGTACAATGCTACTCTGTTCTGATGGATCCTTGTACACAGAGCCCATCACCGTGGTATCTGAGCATTTCTGCTAAGATCCCACACAGAATACAGTCTCTAAGTCTGGTCTAAGCAGGAAGTTATCAGCTTTGCCTTGCAGGGGAACTTGACCAGAGAGGGCAGACCTTGAGTGCCAACAATCTCTGATTATGTAATTGTTCTATCGAGACTCCCTTAAGTGCTCCTGGGATCCAGCTGGGGATCCTTTCCGTCCGGTGCCATTCATCCAACTTTCTGGCCTGGAGGTGGACGTGCTGGCTGCACAATGAGTCAGACGGCACCCGTGTTATCCAGCCTGACAGCTACACAGTTTGTTATAAGGACAAGAGAGGAATAACAGCTGATCCTAATCACATCCAACTGTGCTATCTTCTGACCCCCTGTCAGTAAGAGGTGGGCTGTGATGGGGAGAGAAAGGAGAGAAAGATAGCAGAGGATAGAAAGGAGACAGCACTAAAGGAACTTCCTGTGCTTGGCATTTGCCCGAACACATCTCTTCCATTTGTAACCAAACACACAGTGACCCCCTCACCTGAAACTGACGAGCAGCATGGGGGCCGGGTCTGAAAGCACAATAGCTATTGCTGTCTGCAGTAAATGCTCATTGTTCTGGATGGAAGGTGGCAGTTAAATGTAAGATAGGAAGGTGCAGAGAACTACTCTTCTCTCTGCCAACTAAACATAGCCTTCCTCTCCAAGTGCCCTGCTTCCCAGTGCTGGGTTTACAATGGCTCCAGTGGCTCTATGAAGAGCCCCGACCTGCTCCGCTTGCACTGTGCCCTGATACCCCACTGGCTTCCTCCACCCGCCACTTGCTCCTTTCCGAGGCCTCCTCTCCACCCCCCTGCCCCCACCCCCTGCTTCTCTCAGCCCCCTGGCCAGTGCACCTCCGGCTCTGGGCTGTCTCTGCTTCCCACCACCGGTGGGGCTCCACTTGTCTCCTTGGAGCTGAGCCGCCTGGGACTGGTGCAGAAGCCTGGCCAGTCTCGGCCAGGTGCGTGTGTGGGGGAAGACAGTGCAGAGGGCTTGGCTGGGCCACTCCAGGCATGTGGGTCCTGAGGGAACCTGGCCGGGGCAGCCCCTGGCCTGGCTGATTGCGCCACTCCCAAAGGGTTGGAGCGATTCCTGGCCCTGGGACCAGCCCTGGCTGCGCTGTTGACTCAGGGAGAGTGGGTCTGTGGGGCGTCTGGCTGAGTGCTGGGCTGTGAAGGGGCGAGGAGGATGTGTGTGTGTTGGGGCACTAGGGAGTGGAGGTTCTGTGGAGGGTGACGGGCAGTTGTTTTGGGGCTGTGGGCAGGGGTGGTGTTGTGCAGGGCGCTAGGCATAGTGGGTCTGGGGGGGGGGAGGCTCTGGCCATAGGGAGTCTGAGGGTGTTGGGGGAGGGGGGCTGTGTGATGTGGCATGGGCCCACCCCCAAAGGGAAGGGGTAGGGTGGCAGCACAGGGCTGGGCAGGCCACTATGTGTCTGGTAACTGCTGGTTTGTAAATAGTGCCCTTGCACTGGGTGGGGCAGGGCCACCCCTGCCATGTCTTGCCCCATTGCCTCTGGCTGGCCCCTCTCTCCAGGGACTGACCTCCCTGTGCCATGCTCCATTGCCTCTATGGGATCCCACAAATATGTTTGGTGCCTGGCCCACAGAAGGTTAATCTGGCCCTGCTGCTTCCCGCTCCCCTCCAAAGTGCTGCAACAAAAATGCCTGATTTCCCTGTCACTTGGGCCATGATGTCACTTGGGTCAGTCTCTCGTCTGATCCGTGTTCTCCCTCTGCCCACCGCCAGGAGCCATGGTCAGGAGCCGCCGCTGGGCTGAAATCAGGAGCAGGGCCAAGGCCAGGAACGGAGCCACGGCTGGGAGCAGGGCCACATCTGGTGCTGGGCCAAAGTGGAGCTGGGGACTGGATGGCACTCCCTCCCTGTCCCCCTGGGGACTGGGCTGAAGTCAGATCCCTCTTTGGGAAGGTGACTGGCTGGTAGTTTTACTCTCTCTTCCCCACTGCACTAAAGACTGCAAAGGAAGGATTTAGCTGAGAAGTTGAGGATGCCCCAGGAAGCATCAGACAAAAATCTCCCCACAATGGTGCTACTTTGTTGGCTTTTTACTTCCTCTTGGAATCTCTGGAGACTCCTGCAGTATCTCAGACTTTGTGAGGGCCGGAAACCTTGAGGTAGTTGAGGAAATTAGAAGGAACTGATGTTCAGAACTCATGTTCTGGGCCTTTTGGGTGCTGTCTGAAGAGAGAGGGAATGAGGTCTCCTATGAGGGTTTGGGAAGCCATTTCCCCAGAGCTTTTGGCCCGGAGAGGTACTTGGGACAGAGAAGCAGCTGTGGTTTTAGAACAAGATGGATGACAGAGCTGCCCTTAAGATGAAAACCCCTGATTGATTCCCTAATGCAAGTGAGTGGGTGGGCAGAAGGCCCAAACTGGAGCAAGGACCAGGCTCTTCCTAGTATATTTGGGCCCAAGTGAGTTGTCACCACAGCAGGCTTGCGGGAGGGGTTGTCCCCCACCATGGACATTTCCTTCGCCTCTCACTGAGCTGCTCCTTGAATCCTGGAGCCCCAGTCAGCAGTGGATAGAAGCATTACTAGCTGAGGAAAAAGCCAGGCTCTGCCTCAGAAACCTGCCCCCCAAATGGCCATTTCCAGGGCTGTTGCAGTGTAGGGGAAAGGTGGCATAATTCCCACTCTCCTAGCACAGGGGCCATTCCTAGGATTACATGGCTCCCTTTGCTGGGGTGTCCACCCCTCACTTGCCCTGAAGGGGTTAATGTAGGCTAAGAAGAGGGCCAATTAACCAGGCCAAAGTTGAGGGGAATAGGCCGTGTAAGTAATCCTCTGACTGAATAATGTGGGAGCCCAGCTGAGGAAGGCGCTAGCTGGGCTGGGTTTATAAGGCAGGAAGTTGGCAGCAGAGAAGGGGTTGCAGGGAAGGAGTCTGCAGTCACTTCCTGGAAGAAGAGAAGTTTGTTTGTGGGTTACAGAGCTTAAGTACCCTGCAGTTACTCCCTAGGAGGAGGGAGTTTTGGGGCTAGCAAACTCAGAGAAGTGGGAGAGCCAGAAGGTGAGGAAAGGCTTAGGGAAAAGGCTGCAAGGTTTAAGATGGTGCAGACTTTGCTGATTAGAGTGTCCCTGAGCTGGAACCTGGAGTAGAGGGTGGGCCTGGCTTCTCATACCAGTAAGGTTGCTACCCCTCCAGGACTGGCCTGGAGTCTCCAGGAATTAAAGATCAATCTTTAATTAAAGATTATGTCATGCGAAGAAACCTCCAGGAATGTGTGCCACCAAAACTGGCAACCCTACCTGCCAGCCACTGGGGAAATGGCACCGGCTGGACAGTGCCTGTTTGTAAGAAGAGACTTTGATGTGCTGGAAGGGAAGGACACATGTAACTTGGTGAGAGGGCTAAACAGTGAACAAGATCATCTCGCCTCGCTGATAGCCAGGAAGAAGGCAGGGCATGTAGTGAGGGGCAGAAAGGCAGCATCACATCTGGAATCAACTACTCTCAAGAGCGACCAGCAGGAGGCACACTAGTGGTGAGCAAACCCTATGACACTCCCCCGTGCACAGCCCATTTCCATAGGAGCCCGGCTTCCTGCTCGCTTTCCACAGGCATCCCTGTACAGGATCACATGGTTAGCCCCTTCTCACAGGCACATGGTCCCCTCATTGCTCAGGCCCCATTCTCTAAGAACACTCCTCTCCCCTACTCACTCAGGCTCTGTCCAGTGGCAGGTGGCTCCCAGTCCCTTTCCACAGGCTGTGTTCCATTAACATATGTGTGTCCACACAGGTCACTTCCCAGGACACTGCTATGCCCTCTAGTTTGTGCCCCTCCTCCCCCAATTCACAAACTCGGGAGACAATAACAGCATGAATTATGAATGGCCGCGTTTTCTCGTGCTCACTGCTTTAGGTGATAGCCGCTCTTGCTATTTAAAATAGGTCAGTGCGGGACACGGCTCGCAGCAGCTGCTCCTCAGAGTTGAACTTTCACGCTCAGTCAGCCTCCAACATCATATTTAACCATGACCCATTTCAGCTTAAATCTGTTAGCAACAAATTCCCCTCCACCCTGGCCCCAAATGGTTCCTCACCGAAGACAGGAAGCAGGAAATCTATCTGTACGTGGACCATTGCTTTCTACCACCAGTTCAGATTCTTTACTGCTCTGCTGTCATCTATTACAAAGATATGTCTGATGACACACACATAAGGGGGTAGGAATAAACTCAAAAAGAGCCCCATAGATAGCCCCCTGAGGCATCAAAAAAGCCAGTAGATATCTTAAGTGCAAGTGTAAGTACAGCTAAGTACAAATATAAGACCCTGTGCATAAGCTTTACAAAGAACTAGAGTAGCATTGTTATAACTCAGTGCACTGCCTGTAGTAACTTTACTGTAGCTTTAGAATGTTTTGGACCGTAAATGTTCTGTTCCATTGGTTTCATTCAGGCTGGATTTTTGAAGGAGACCTGTATGGCTCAGATAACCTTTTGCACCTTGCCATTTAACTATAGAGGAATTTTTCTTGCCTTCCAGCTTCCTTCTTTGTGTCGGAGCGTGCAGGCCTTCTTTGACTCTGTTATGGCACCCTGAAGTAGCAGCAATGCAGAATCTAAGGATTTTAATAGTCTCGTCTTTGTCCGGTTCTTTTAGACTAGCTTGCTCTTTAAAAAAATATATATATATATTCATATATTCATTCAATTTCCCCTTTCTAAAGTTGAATGTCACTATTATAGATTTTGGCCCAATTCCTCTGCTGTGGATGGCAAATTTAATTATATTTTTTTCACCATTTTCTTAGTGACTCAACTGTAATATATCTTGAACCAACTCCTGTGCTGTACTTAGAACTAGCCTGGGAGTAGCATCACCTGTTGAGTGGTTTAGAAGCTGTTGTTCTGAGGAGCAGTTGGTTAAAGTATTGACAAAATTCTCTCCATAAGACATGTCCTGACATGTGACCAGTTTATATGCTGAATATCTCTAGTCTTTGAAGGGATTAGGACCCATAGTGTAGTCAGTGGTCCCTTCCATGAGTGGCTAGTCCATTCCAGGAATTAGGGAGACCCTGACTGGTGACAGTGGGCAGCAAAGGGTTTTGTTGTTCATGCTACAAGATAGTCAAGGAGAACTATGGGGCCTGTGGGCATGCAGTAACCCCAGCAAAGAATTCCCACCCATTACAATCCAGTCCTGTATCTTTTCAGCAGTGAGGGATACTACATAACCCAGCTCAAAATCTTGTTTTCTTGGACCCACCTGTATGCTTAACCTATTGGAGTCCATCCATCACTAGATGACAGAGGGTCTGGTGTCTAGTTCTGCTTCCTTCTAGGCTATGGAACTGTGGAGTAAAACTAAGTAGTGAAATATGAATGAAACATCCCATAGTACAAACAGATGTTTCTTCTGGGCACCACAGAAATGCATTCTAAGTAGGCTTGGAGGGATTCCATGTTTATTATTTTTTTTTTAAATGAAATCCAATTGATAATGTCAATGTTAATTGCCAAACACATAAGACCCGATCCCTTGCTCTGGTACCCCATTGACTTCCTTGGAGCTACACCAGCATACAACAGATGTAAGAAAGTGGCGAATTAGAATCATATTCTTTCATTTTAATTGCATTAAAGGAAATCTGGAAAAGCTCCATCCCTAATTCTTATTTATCCAAAGTTTAAGTTAAAAACATTTGAAACAAACTTCCTTTCCTATGTTACCACTAACTCCGGTTTGTTAAAACTGAAACAATGTTGAGAATCCAATTGACCTGTCACTAGTTATGCTGCATTTTTACTTTTTTTTCACCCCATCTTCATTTCTCTGTTTGGACAGTGAAATTCAGTGAAGAGATTTTCATTTTTGGTGACGGTTTCCCTTTCAGGTTCCACTTACTAACATTGCAATGTCTGAGCTGCAGATTCTGCAGGGGAATGCTGATGATTTTAACAAAATTGTAATAAATAAAGATGTTTAAATAGATAAAAACCATGAAAACATTTCTAATTGCTCTTAGGTTTTGTAAACTGTTTGCAGACTCTAAATTTTGGACCATCTTGGAGTTAAGAGTGGCCTATTAAAGGCTGTAGAAGCGAGAATCATAGCATTCAGAATAGGGCCGGCTCTACCATTTTTGCAACCCCAAGGGGGAAAAAAAAAAAAGGCTGCTTGGACTGTGCTGCCCCAAGAACAGACGGAATGCCTGCCCTTAGCATGTGCCACCCTAGGCACGTGCTTCCTCTGCTGGTGCCTGGAGCCATCCCTGATTCAGAAATGAAATCATACAGGGCTAGATTCTCAGCTGGTGAAAATTGGCATAGCTCTGGCGTACTTCAGTGGAACTACACTGATTTACATGGTGCTGAGAATTTAGCCCATAACATTTCAAAGGAAACTTACAGGTACTGTCCGCTTACAAGGTAGTGAATGTACACTGGGCTAAATAATCTCCAAGGGTCTTTTCAATAGGCAAGCAGTCTTCACACCTGAAACAGTGTTTGCAGAATAAAAAGACCACAGCTTTCACTTCTGAGTGAGGCCATGCTCTCTTTCTTTCTTAGGGGCCTATTGAAGAGCAGGCTAGATAACAGCTGAATGGGAAAGGTGTTGGGAGCAGTCCTACAGAATGCAGAGGTCAGACTACCCATGGCCTCCTGGTAGCATTACTGTTGCTGGCTCTAAAGGGAATAGGGGAGTAAGCTGTCACTAAAAGTACTCTGTCAGCTGGCATCTCTTAAAAAATTGACTATACCAGTTTCTGATAGACCTTAGTGTGTCCTACTTGGTTAAAATTCCTTTAAAATTGCAAAGGCTTGTGTTTACTCCTTTTTGTGATGGTTGGAAGTGTCTTTGAGGGTGCACTCAAAAGCAACACTCCCAGAAATAGTGTGGCTCCTTTCTCTCTATCTGTGTGTATACTTTCTGGCTGCCCATTCACTTTCAGTTTTTGACTTTGCTGCTGCCACTGTTCCTTTTGCAGAGCATGGGAAAGGGCACACACTATCAAATAAACAGTGAAACCTGACTGTACACACAGTGCTGTCAAAATGCACAAAGTAAACCAGAAATAGAGAACAATCTTTTCCTTCATCTCTTTCAGTTACAGAAATCCTAGGCATTAAGTGCAACAATAATGGGTACAAGATTTTCAGATGGGAAAATGATTTTTAAGTTAATGGTGTCTCTTTAAACAGCTAAAAGATAAATAGCCACTGTCATCCAAAGATCTCAATATGCTTAACAAACTTTACAAGTGGAGTGTTTACACAAGCTGTGGTATATACTGGGTTCCCTTGACCCATTACTGAAATGCAGCCACCTCTAGGATGGTGTACATCAGCCATTTAACAATACACAGCAGCAACAGCACAGTTCTGCACAAAAAATAAGTACCATACCCAGGTTGGGAGACAGAATGTAATTACCTAAGTTGGGATTTGTCCAGGATGCTAGAGTTAACCCCCCCTACTGTTGGGGGAAATACTATGGGATCTATTAATGACCAAGACAGGTCAGGAACTCAGTTTTGCATCTCACCTGAAAGATACAGAGCCCCCCAGTGAGTGGCATTGGTTCAGTACTAGGCGATGGAGTCACCAGCAGCCCTTCCTCCAGTACCCTGAGTTTCCCTTGCAAGCCTCCAAGCTGAGCATTGACCAGGCTTGATCCAGCTCATTTAGCAAGGTCTGATGAGATAACCACCTGTGGGTACTACAGCTGCAGATCCCATGCACTCACAGGGAGCTTGTTCCCCAGAGGGGCTTGCTCCTCTGGGGCAGAGCTCAGGGCAAGCTTTCTTCCGTCCTCCATTCTCTTGGCCCTGGACTTCTGCTGCATTGAGTGTTTTGGAGTGAGGGAGAGCCAATTACAAACACAAGCACACTTGTTCAGTTGGATTTTTCCTTCCTTTAAAAAAAAAAATAGAAGCTATAACTTTAAATCCCACAAGCTAATTGAAGCATCACCAGCTCTGAATTATGTCTCCATCTCCAACACTCCTGTGTTATTGGTCTTTCAGGACAGATCAGTCACCCACCCCATTCCAGGAGTGCATTATCACCATGGGATGAAGAATTCACCAATGCTCAGATAAGGCACCTCCTATCAGAACAAAAGGTACAGCTTTTCTACTACAGCTAATACTTGCTGCCATAGTACATGATATTGCTGGGGACCTGTGGGTGGATCAAACCACATTGACTGATCTGGACTTGCTTGTGTTCTCCAGTTCTTTTCTCTTTCTTTTCTAAACTTTGACAGTAATTTGATACTCTCTAACTCATGTTGTATCATCAAATGCAAATATGCTCAAAAAACAAGCCCAGGAGGCTCATTCGCACTCAGATAAGAGATCCAGCCCACTTTCTGATAAAGCGTTTTTAAGTGTCACTGTAAATGTAAATGATTGAAACTTACAGTTTGTCTAATTTGGTTACAGCTGGGTGGCACCAGACTTCTTTTCTTTTTCTCCCCCCTGTCCTTTCTAATTAATTTCACTCAGAAAACGGAGAGGAAACTCTACGCTGTAATAAACAATCGCTGCACTGCAGCCTTAAGGCACTGAGCAGTAATATTAAAGGACATTTAATCAATGGAGGAGCCTTTTCTCTCCAGCCCTCCTCTCTTGCCTGGAGTAGGTTCTGAGTCATTAGGCTCTCAGGTAGATTTTGGGAACCAGTGAGTTAGCTGTGTATATCTGTCATGCACATTTGTATAAATCTAGCTAGCTGGCTACAGAGACAGAAGAATTTAATTTGTCTCTGGAGGATCACATTGTTCTGAACACATCATTAGCACATGTCCCTCCCTCTTCCTCACCACTGCTCCACAACCAAGCTTTCATAAGTCTAAAGATTTCTGTTAAGAATGGAATGGGAGAGAGGGCACTGGCGCAAGGAAAGGAATAAATGGAACTTCTCATGGGACGAACATAGGGTTGGAACAGTAGCTACTTCACAAGGCTTTTCAAATAGTGAGGAGACTGGGTAATGGGAGGTGTTGGATAACACTCCCCCATGCTTTTGCCTGGTCACTGGGCTGCTGAATGGGCTGGGAATCAATGCCATTATTACTTTATTTAAATCTGCAGTGTCCATTGAAAGGAAAGCCTGCAGTAGAATATCAGAAGGAGTGGCAAGTCAGGATGGAGGAATATCAGCAGAGACATAGAGGGAGCCCAAAAGACTAGAATCGTATGGGGAGTGGCAGATCGGGACTGAGGGGCACAGGAGACCTCAGGACTGGAACAGCGGGGGGAGGGGGTGGAGTGGGTCAGGAATCAGGGGCATTGGAGGATTTTTACGGGGATCCCACATCTGGAATAGCACGGGGGCTGCTGGTCAGAACTGGAGTTCATTAGCACAGCTCTGTGTTAGAGCTGCAAGAGCACGTGTGCTATAGGTCTGGATTGTGGGACATAGCAGAGATGGGTAGACATGCTTGCACAGTACCCGTACAGCAACTGCTCACCTCAAGCCAGCTCTACCACCCCCATGCTCACTGCCAAGAGCTCTAAAATTCACCCCTCTTTGATATACACAAGCATTAATGCCTGAATGAAAAAATGCAGGTCATGGTGGAGTAGCCGAGACCTGAAATCCAAACCACCTGTCAAACTGTTCTAACTTGAGGGGAAAGTGTGTCCACTGAATTTGAAGGGTCACAGCCTCCCCAATGAATTCTCTAGAGTTCCACGAGGGACATGGGGCTGAAGGATGTTTTTTTGCAGAAGGTGTGGGACTGGTACTGAGCAGCTCTGCATTCAAATTCGAGTTCTATTGCAGACTTCCTGTGTGACCTTGTTACATCCTCTCTGTGTTTCAGTTCCCCAGCTGTAAAATGGGCGTAATGATCCTTCCTTTCTCCTGCCCTTTGACTGTATTGTCTATTTAGATGGTAAACCCTTTGGTTGGAGGAACTGACTCTTCCTATGTGTATGGACAGCACTTTACACAGTGGAGCCCAGATTTCAGCTGGGCCTCTGCGTGCTACTGTAATACAAGCAGTTTATAATAGTAATAGAATTTGACTCCAAGTGGTTAAGGAAAGAGAGAGAGAGAGAGGACTCTTTTTTCCTCAGCCCCAGCATTCCCCAGGCTTTTTCAGAGATTTGAAAATAGGATCATTTTTTTCATATAAAGCTGAAGTGTTTGTTGTTTAGTTTGTTTTTTGGCAACACATGTATTCTAGCCCTGGGATGGATATTTTCCAGGTGGCAGATTCCGGGGAACATGGGGGAGGCACAGATGAGATTTCCTCAGCTAAGTGACTGCAAGGCCATCATCCCTGCATTCCAGCAGCCTCTCAATTGGGCAACGCTGCATTTCCGCCTCACCCTGATGAATGGGTTTTCCCTTGATTGACAGGAATTCTCTGGATCTTGCTAAAAGTCTCGTGGGCGGCACAGAACAGGCACTGAGCTTAGCAGTGCTGCGAGAAGCATGAGATAAGGCACACGCAGCTCCCGTACCTGAGATACCAGCACTATGCCACCCAGGTGAGCCATGCAGAGGGAAATAGGATGAGAGTGGGCAGGAGGGAAAGGGGAAAGTGGATCACAGTGAGGCCTTCCCCCTGCGCACCCCACCTGCCTGGCTTTGATGGAAATGTCCCTGCCACCGAATCATTGAAAGCATTGTGACTATCAGTGATTGGCATAGCATGCTGGTCTTCAAGGGGCTCTGCATTTAATCCCATGGCCTAGCAAACATCTGCCAGTATGTACCCCAGAGCAGGTCCGCACTGGGAAAGAGAGAGAACGGGAAAACAAAGTCTAAGGGTACGTCTACACTGCACGATTATTTCGAATTAGCTTAAACCGATATTACAAAACAGATCTAATAAAATCGGTTTAGCGCGTCCACAGTGGGATCACGAATCGATTGTTTGCGTCCCTGGTCCAAGGCTACCATCGGATTTTCAGGAGCAGTGCACTGGTGTGTTAGACTGTTCTCCTCAGCTATCATGTTCCACTTCCGGGTTGAGAGTCACAATGCCTATTGGGGCGAAACATTGCCCCGGGTCTGGTCTCTCTGCTGGGTATTAAGCCTACCACCTCCACTTTTGAAGGCAGCAGACAACCTTCTTGGCGCCTTTTTCCGGTTCACCCTCGACGAGTTCGCACTTAGGCAAACGCCCATAGAGCACACATATGACCTGAGTCACAAACGCTTGCCGTTAACACCTGCGCAGTACCCGTGTCACACACGCATTCAGTAACCCTAGACGTGCTTTACTCTGTACTCAAGGATTATTTATTTTACTTCTCTTTACCCATGTGTGGGCGGCGGGGAAGAGACTGAGAGCTGTTCCGTAACACGCAAGACACCGCTGTATTAAGCTACAGACATTGGGCGCTCAGCCAGATGCAAATTTTTCAGGACGTGCTGTGGAGCTGGTAGCTTGTAGTCCGTCTTACCCTCCTCACATCGAGACACCGTTGAGTCTTCTGGCTTCCCATTCTACGGTGTCACGCACGCCGTCGTGTATCCTGGAGTTTATTTTTCAAACGCTTTGCATTCGTCTGTTACTTTAACGGAGTCTTGATAAAAAAGATTTGTCTCACATACAGCGGGATCAGATCTAGTATCTTCCCGTAGTTCCAATGCAGGAGCTACTTTTGCAGTTTGAACTGCATCGCACCGTG
Source organism: Chelonoidis abingdonii (assembly GCF_003597395.2). Classification (NCBI taxonomy): domain Eukaryota; kingdom Metazoa; phylum Chordata; order Testudines; family Testudinidae; genus Chelonoidis; species Chelonoidis abingdonii. The sequence continues at coordinate 37,403,846 of NC_133787.1, read as the reverse complement.
CTGTCAGAGCTGCACCGTGAAAGCAGGAAATGTCATTTAAAGGTCTCGGGGATTTTTCCTGGTTTACGGGCACTCCGCATCCGATGTCGGATTGGGACAGAGCGGTCGTTGGTGCACTTGTTGGATACCTCTAGAAGGCCAGTATGTTCGATTTCCGTCCACCACGAACCTTAATCCGAGTTATCACTTTCGAATTTAGCGCTACTCCTCTTGTCTGGGAGGAGTTCCGAAATCGATTTAAGGAGCCGTTTAACTCGATATTAATGACGACGTCGTGTGAACGGGTACAGCGTTAAATCGGTATATCGGCCATTAAACCGATTTAAAGTCGCAGTGTAGACCTGGCCTAAGAGAGAGAGACACACACACAAAGGCCCAGAGAGAAAGAGTGGAAAAGGATGGATGGATGGATAGATTAGATGGAACAAACACAGGCCCAGAGAGAAGAAATTTCAAAGTCTAATTAAAAACTAAAACTGAGTCTTTCCCTCAGGTCCCTTGCACTGCTCTGTGATTAATAAGAAGAGCTTCAGGAAGACAGTCTCTAGGCTGAGTGCCTGGTTTCCTGGGGCATGCAGGAATTCCTTGGGTACAGGGAGCCTCTGCTCTCCACGCAGAGAACAGCCTAGCAAAGGGCAAACCCTTCCCAGTGCCACGGCTGTAATTAGGGATCTGTCTCTTCCCTTTGAAATCTTGTTTATCAGGGGCAGCGAGAAGTAGATGGGAATCCACACGGCACCAGCTAGAACCCACCAGGTTTCTCTGAGTCGCAGACCAGCAAGAAAATACTTAGAGGAGTAGCTTGAAGAGAACCCTTCTGTCCAGCATTAGAGATATGATCCCCATTAATGCAAGGCTTCAGAACAGGATGCAGAGGAAAGAAGCAGCAAAGGGGTTCATGACACCCAGCACCTCCTAATAGACAGCTGTGTTGTCACTGTGTCCCATACAAGTGATGCCACTTTGTAAAGAAATAGAGAGAGGAAATTAAACACCAAGGCCGTGCCACAGTATTGACAGTGAGTGGAGTGCCTGGAGACTGAGCTGCTTGGCTCCTGCTAGTTTTAATGGTAATTGCACAGTTAAATCACTGTATACCAGGCTGAAAGAGTCACCGACTAAGAGGGTGCCTGAGCCAGGAAACCGTGAATCACAGCTGATGCCCAGTTCCTTGACAAACAGGGATGCAGCTTCTCAGCCTTTGTCCTGCAGCAGGAGATGCAATGTTCCAAAACATGGTCATGACCTTTGACCCCCCAGTGTAGGTATTGCTATAGATATTGCCTCATTGGGTATTGGTGTGAGGTCACCACCAAATGAACCTGGGGTTCTGCCACTGTCCTGACTGCTACAGGGGATGATGGTGCCACCAGCGTCACATGGCATAACAGCAGCATATGTAGCTATATCCCCTGCTGCCTGGGGTTTGTATATTAACTAAGATTTTGTTTTGCTTTCTTCACTTAGTTCAACACCCAGCACCAGTTTTTGGACCTGAGAACATCCTTCGAACGTGCCACTGGTGTGACTGAACTGCTGTGACTTTGACCTTTTACCTCAGGGCAGAGTTGGCTTCAGATGAGAATCATCTATTCCGTGAGTCCAGCACGAACAATTACCACCCTTAGCAAACAGAGGGATGTTGATATCTATGCAGAGGTGAATTCTAGGCGGGTTTAGTGCAACCAACTTATCACATTTGTTCACCTTCATAGCTTTAGTGCCCTGAAAGATCCTCTCCATACACCTGACCAGGACTTTGGAACAAGTAATGTTGAGAGAGCCCTTGAAGAATCCATCCTGGTTTTATATGAGATCCAGTTTATGCAGGGACAGGATATCTGGGAACATATGTTAGGTTTCTAAGCTGGCTGCATATGGCCAATAAAAACTACTACTTCTTTACCTTGATAACACTGGCCCAGATTTGCAGTCACACCCCAACCTGTCCTCCACTTTTGCACAGTTTTGCACAGGCTGCTAGAATCTGTCACCAATGCATGCAGGTGCCATATTGGTGCAGCAAACTGCACACATCAGTGTGGTGGTGCAAAATTGCAGTGGTAAGCCAGGGACTGAAGATCAGGTACATTGAGCTTTGTGGCCTAATCCTGCAACACCTAAGCCCCAACATCCAGACGAGTGTTGCCTGCATTTGGATTGAAGAACTGAGCCCTTTTTGTGCAAATTAAAGGCTCCCAGTTACAAAGCACTGTCTGGGGAAGGGAGACCACTCTGCTAGGGTGACCAGACAGCAAATATGAAAAATTGGGGCAAGGTGTTGGTGGTAACAGGAGCCTATATAAGAAAAAGACCCCAAAATTGGGACTGTCCCTATAAAATCAGGACATCTGGTCACCCTACCCTCAGCAAACGTGCTGGTTCAGATAGGTGAGGGGCCCTCACTTGTTGCTTTGAATAAGGTAGCGCAGTCAAAAAGTCTATTCCATTATTGAAAAGTCCAGCCCAGGACAAAAGGAGCCCTGGGTGACACTGAGCAACTCAGGCTGTGTCTATCAGCAGGTGAGAGCTGGAGAACCAGAGAGAACCATAGGCTCTATCTGTGTCCATCAGCCCCAATAAAGGATCCCCTTTCTATTCATGAAGGCCAAACCTTGTCTCTCCTCCAACATGAGGGACACCACAGGTCACACCGAATGCCATAGAGATCAGAGTCACAGCAATGGTCCTCTGCCATTCTCCCAGCCAACGTCTCCCCCGACCTCCCCTCATCTCCATAATGACCAGACATAACAACGAGGCAGCCTTACCTGGAAGCTGCAATCTCCGCTTTCTGCTTGGCGATGGTGGCTGCCCTCTCTGCTGCCTCAGTGGCCCGATCCACCTTTTCGCGGATCTTGCTGGCCCTCAATGGAATGAGGTTCTTCCGCTTGCCGCTCACTAGGACATTCTGTTTGTACTTCCCCTCCTCCTTGGTACCATCCGGGAAGGTCATGCAGCCGTAGCCATGGCGCTTGTTGTTGGCCCACTCCCCCTCGTACTTCAGCCCATCCGAACGCTGGCTGACCCCGAAGCCCGAGCGCTTGTCGTTCTTCCACTCGCCCACATAGATCTCGGTGGTGGTGGCATCAATGTCGTCCTCGATGACGGAGAGCTCAGCCTCACCCTCGCCCAAGCTGATGGTGGAGTTGATGTCACTGGCGGTGGAGCTGACGGTGCTCATGCCCGCCTCGCTCCGGAAGGAGCTCTGCTTGCTGCGCTGGCTGGCGAGGGAGCTCTTGGACTCAGACTTGCGCAGCTTGAGCCCGCTCAGCAGGGACCGCCGGAAGATACCCTTCTTCTTGCTCTTGAGGATCTCGGCGTCGCTGTGGGCCATGAGGACGAAGCCACCTCTGGAGACAGCAGGACTGCCAGCCACGGCAGGCGAGGAGTCAGGGTGCAGCGCCGTGCCGTTGGTGTGCTCGCTGCGCAGCGAGTTAATGGATGTCCTCAGGGGCGACCTGATAACTGCAGCCATGCCATAGGGGACGCTCTGCCGGACGCCATAGCCTTGGCGCATGCCACCAGCCCACTGACCCTGGTACGTCCCTATGAACAGAGATGCCGGAGGGAAAAAAGAGAGAGAGCTTGATTTACGCACTGCACAGAGCCCTGCCTAGTGGGTTGTATACAGGAGCATAGCAATCACTGAGCCATTTATTGCTGGGAGGATGGGAGACCAACGAAGGACAGATCCAGATTCAACCCCCCTCCCAAGCCTGGAGGTGTTCTTAGTCCAGGCCCATCTCTTTTTGTGGGGGCAGCCAGTTGTTGGTGGGGGAAAGAGGAAGAAATATCTTAGCAAGATTCCAGGAATGCATTTCAGGTCCCTTGGAAGATGGGCCGGAAATAATAGAAAACAGCCAAGGCACCATATCACATGGCCTATCCTTCCAGGAATTGCCTATTACACCCACGCTCTAAACTGAAAGGAAAGAGAGCAGGGAGACAGAGCCCAGGAACTCTTATGCTAGAACCAGGGGCGGCTCTATGTATTTTGCCGCCCCAAGCACGGCAGGCAGGCGGCTTTCAGTGGCATGTCTGCGGGAGGTCCGCCAGTCCCATACCTTCAGCATACCCGCTGCCAAATTGCTGCCCTCATGGCAACTGGCAGGCCGCCCCTCCACGGCTTGCCACCCCACGCACGCGCTTGGTGCACTGGTGCCTGGAGCAGCCCCTGCCTAGAACAGAGTAAAATCCCATCTATTTTGGTCACCAGCCTCTGTCAGTGATCAAAGCTGGCTGGTACATTACAAAAGAGGTATTTATATACATAGTGCCTTCCAGCAAAAGAGCAGTGGAAGCAAGCAGCAATAGAGAAATAAAGGCCACATGCCTAGGGACCCATCTGGATATTACATTCAGAAATGTGCACCCATCTGCACTCCTGCATTTGCGTGGGCATTTACCTGGGTTACTTTACAGATATTTAGGAGTCTACAAGTATACATGGGCACTTGCAGTAATTGTAGGTGCAAATGTATGTGCAGTTTTGAGGGCTATAAGTAACTGTCCATGGGAAGGCATAACATCCTTATTACATTTGTAAGGCTACGTCTACACTACAGGATAATTTCGAATGAGCTAAAACCGGTTTTATAAAACAGATATTATAACGTCGATTGTGCGCGTCCACACTAGGCACATTAATTCGACGGTGTGTGTCCATGGTCCGAGGCTAGTGTCGATTTCTGGAGCGGTGCACTGTGGGTAGCTATTCCATAGCTATCCCATAGTTCCCTCAGTCTCCCCCCCGCCCCTTGGAATTCTGGGTTGAGAGCCCAGTGCCTGATGGGGCAAAAATCATTGTCGCGGTGGTTCTGGGTACAGCCTCACCCTCCCTTTGTGAAAGCAGCAGACAACCATTTCGCGCCTTTTTTCCTGGGTGAACTGAGCAAACGCCATAGAACACAGCAAGCATGGACCCTGCTGAGATCAGTAACGCAATCGTGGACGTTGTAAACACCTCGCGCATTCTCGTGCAGTCTATGGTGAACCATGAACTGCAAAGGCAGGCGAGGAGGAGGCAGCTACCGGCAGCGCGGCGACGAGAGCGATAGAGGACCATGGACACTGAATTCTCCCTAACGCGGGCCCCTGCGTTTTGGAGCTACTGCTGGTAATGGGGCAGGTTCTACCATTGAACGCCGATTTTGGGCGCGGGAAAACAAGCACAGACTGGTGGGACCGCATAGTTTTGCAGGTGTGGGACGATTCGCAGTGGCTGCGAAACTTTCGCATGCGTAAGAGCACTTTTCTTGAACTCTTGTGACTTGCTTTCCCCTGCCCTGAAACGCCATAATACCAAGATGAGAGCAGCCCTCACAGTGGAGAAGCGAGTGGCAATAGCCCTCTGGAAACTTGCAACTCCAGACAGCTACCGGTCAGTCGGAATCAATTTGGAGTGGGAAAATCTACTGTGGGGGCTGCTGTGATGCAAGTAGCCAAAGCAATCATTAAGCTGCTGCTACGAAAGGTTGTGACTCTGGGAAACGTGCAGGTCATAGTGGATGGCTTTGCTGCAATGGGATTCCCTAACTGTGGGGGGGCGATAGATGGAACCCATATCCCTATCTTGGCCCCGGAGCACCAGGGCACCAGTACGTAAACCGCAAGGGGTACTTTTCAATGGTGCTGCAAGCACTGGTGGATCACAAGGGACGTTTCACCAACATCCACGTGGGATGGCCAGGAAGGGTTCATGACGCTCGTCTTCAGAAGCACTACTCTGTTTAAACGGCTGCAGCAAGGGAATTACTTCCCAGACCAGAAAATAACAGTTGGGGATGTTGAAATGCCTGTCGTTATCCTGGGGGACCCAGCCTACCCCTTGATGCCATGGCTCATGAAGCCATACACAGGCAGCCTGGACAGTGGTCAGGAGCTGTTCAACTACAGGCTGAGCAAGTGCAGGATGGTGGTAGAATGTGCATTTGGCCGTTTAAAAGCTCGCTGGCGCACATTACTTACTCGCTCAGACCTCAGCCAAACCAATGTCCCGTTTGTTATTGCTGCTTGCTGTGTGCTCCACAATCTCTGTGAGAGTAAGGGGGAGACCTTTATGGCGGGTGGGAGGCTGAGGCAAATCACCTGGCCGCTGACTACGAGCAGCCAGACACCAGGGCGATTAGAAGAGCACACCAGGAAGCGGTGCGCATCAGAGAAGCCTTGAAAACGAGTTTCATCACGGGCCAGGGTACGGTGTGACTGCTGTGTTTGTTTCCCCTTCAAGAACCCCCACCCCTTCATTGACTCCTTCCCTGTAAGCAACCCACCCTCCCCCTTTGATTACAGCTTGCTTAAGGAATAAAGTCACTAAGCCACCCACCCTCGTTTTAAAAATCATGTATTCTTTATTTAAAAGACATTCCCTGTAAGCAACCCACCCTCCCCCTTTGCATGTATTCTTTGTTAAAAAGTAATTATAAAAAGAGGCAGAGAATATCAAGGTATCCCAGGGTGTGGTTTGGGAGGAGGATAGGAGGGAAGGAAAAGGCTATTAAGCACATTTCAATGTAATGACAGCCTTTTGGTTGGACTGTCCACGGGGGTGGAGTGGGGCGGTGCAGAAAGCCTTCCCCCACGCGTTCTAACACGTCTGGGTGAGGAAGATATGGAACATTGTGAGTACTGAGGGTGGTTAAACATGGGCTGCAGTGGCACTCTGTAACCCCCTGCTGCTCTTCCTGAAGATCCACCAGACGTCGGAGGATATCAGTTTGATCACGCAGCAGCTCCAGCGTGCATCCCGCCACCGCTGATCTTTCCTGCCTACACCTCTGATCTTCCTGGCACCACTCTCATCTTCGAGCATTCTCTCCTATCTCACGTTGGTCCCTCCTGTCCTCACGTTCACTGGCATCTTTCCTGTACTTTGCTAGCACGTCCTTTCCACTCATTCTGATGAGCTCTTTCATTGCGGGTTACTTCCATGATTTCAGAGAACATTTCATCTCGCGTCCTCTTCTTCCTCCGCCTTATCTGAGCTAGCCTTTCGGGATGGAAATAGGGAGGCTGGAAAACTGTGCAGCTGCATGGGGGGAGGGAAAACAGGGAGAGAAGTATGTAAAAAGATACATTTTACAGAACAATGATTATACTCTTTCACAGTGAACAACACTATCCACCTTACATAGCACATGTGATTTCACTACAAGGTCGCATTTTGGATCTTTTAATATTGAGTGCCTGTGGCTCTGGTGTTGCAGATCTCACAGACGCAGGTCCGGGCATCATACTTCAGCTTTCATGTGCCATGGTAAGGCTTTATCTTTGCACTTCTCCAGCCTTCATATACACAGTGCCCTATGATGCTTTTTTCCTGTTAACAGGCAGCAGCAGACGCCAACCCCCCTCTTTCCCTATCCAAGGATTGCTATATTCCTCCCCCACCGCATGGCTGCTATCAAAAGTGGTAAGATCACTTGCACCACCCTCCTTTCCCCCCCCCCACCGCGTGGCTGGTATAGCTGGAAGATTCCTGCTCGCAAACGCAGAAAGCTCAGCGCTATCCTTCCTCCCCCCCCGCTTTGCTACGTGCAAGGAAGGATTTGATTTAAGCAACAGCCCAGTAGGAAAATGGCCATCTCTGTCCCCTTAATTAAATTCCTGAATTTCAACCAGGTTACAAATGAACGATATAACTCTCCTGAGAATCACAGCGCGAGATGAAGAACGGATGTTTCTTGAATGCCAGCAATCACTGGGACCATACGCAGCTGTGCTTGTGCTCATGCAATGATACCCAATTACTTGCTACATGCATGGCGAGGTAAAGTGTCCTATCATGGTGGACGGAATAAAGCTGCCTTGCCCAGAAACCTTCTGCAAAGGCTTTTGGAGTACCTCCAGGAGCGATTCATGGAGATTTCTTTGGAGGATTTTCGCGCTCCATCCCCAGACATGTTAACAAACTTTTCCTGTAACTTTACTGGCTGCAATGCATCCCAAGCCCTGATGGCAAATCAATCATTAAAAAACGCTTGCTTTTAAACCATGTTTGATATTTACAAAGGTACACCTCACCAGAGGTCGCTTTCCATGGCTTCACTGTCTGGGCTAGTGGCTTGGGAGGGCTGGGGGGGTAATTCCCCGTCTGGGTCACAAAAAGCTCCTGGCTGTTTGGACTAATGGAGTGCTGTGTGTGCTCGCTGCAAGGTCGTCCTCCTCTTCCCCTCCTCCGGTCCTCATCCTTTCCCCCTCCGCTGAATCCTGAGCCATGGTTGAGATTATAACCCCCACCTCGGAATCCACGACAAGGGGGGAAGTAGTGGTGGGCGCAGCCCCTAAAATTGCATGCAGCTCAGCGTAGAAGCGGCAAATGTTTTTTGGCCCTGACCCCTGATCTTCCGTTGTGCTGCTTTGGTTTTCTGGGTATGCTTGTTTGAGCTCTTTAACTTTCCACTCTGCACTGCACTGAGTCCCTGCTGTGGCCTTTTCCCATCATAGCCTTTGATAATTTTTTCAAATATTTTTTTCATTTTGCATCTTTTCGAACGGAGTTCTGTTAGCACTTGAATCCTCTCCCCATATAGCGATCAGATCCAGTACCTCTTGTGCGGTCCATGCTGGGCTCTGCTCTTTTTCGATTCTCAGGAGACTGCATTGTTACCTGTGCTGATGAGCTCTGCGTGGTCACCTGTGCTGATCAGAGCTCCACGCTGGCCAAACAGGAAATTGAATTCAAAAGTTTGTGGGGCGGGGGCTTTTCCTGTTTACCTGGCCAGTGCCTCTGAGTTCTGATCGCTGTCCAGAGCGGTCAGTGGTGCACTGTGGGATACCTCCCGGAAGCCAGTAACGTCGATTTCCGTCCACACTAACACTATTCCGATATAATAATATTGATTTTAGCGTTACTCCTCTCATTGGGGAGGAGTACAGAAATTGATTTAAAGAGCCCTTTAAATCGATTTAAAGAGCACTGTAGTGTGGACGGGTGCAGCGTTAAATCGATTTAACGCTGTTAAAATCGATTTAACGGCGTAGTGTAGACCAGGCCTAAGTGTGCAATACTCGGCTCGGGGCGTGGGGCGGGAGGCCTGTCTTCCCGCCCTGAGCTGATGTTCATTCATGTCCTGAACCACTGGGATCAACCTCCTTTGTAATTTTATCCCAGGCATTTTAACTGCAGATCTTGGTCTTAATTCTTAGTGGCTTAATCCTTTCTGTGCTCAGAGTTTCTAAGCTGACTGAGTTCACAATGAGGTATTTATGAACACGAATAAACACTCTGTCCTTGCTTTGCCAGCAATGAAGTGATAATGGGTGTAGGGCAGGAATTAAGTTTTTGTTAAGAAGCCATCCACCTTATTTCACAGAAATTTGAATCATAGAACTGGAAGGGACCTCAAAAGGTCCTCTAGTCCAGTCCCATGCACTCATGGCAGGACTAAGTATTATCTAGACCATCCCTGACGGGTTTGTCTAACCTGCTTTTAAAAATCTCCAATGATGGAGATTCCACAACCTCTCTGGGCAATCTCTTCTCTCAGGGCTGATCCGTCAATGTGCTGATGGCCTCCTGAAAAGTGCTCCACTCCCTGCACTCCTTCTAACATCAATGGCCTCTGCCTAGCACCACCCTGGGTACACTCAGCACCTTGCAAAATTGGGCCCTTCCTTTGTACAGTACTGATACCTACGCTGCAAGGGCTTCAGAAAATGGACTTGCTGGACCAGTGACCCCTCTCTGAACCAAACTGAAATTAAACCTTGATAAAAACGGCGCCGGTAAAGCCCAGATTATGACCTCGGACTTAGTCTGATAAAGTCTTTCTATCCTCTCTGTGTACAGCAGGACACGTTCTTTGCCCTTGGTAATAATCAGCCAGAAATTAGTGACCTGTTAGGTTTCTCCCAGTCCATCCCTGTGGCTGGTGGAAGGTTGTTCCCTGCAATGTTTTCCAGTGCTAAGTGTCCTGAGCAATAGGGCTTCTACTGCTTCTACTATTAAGGCCAGAAGGGCTAATTAGGATATTCTAATCGGACCTCCTGTATATCACAGGCCATAGAACTTTCACCAGCTCACACCACTAGGAGATATTTCCTAAAATGCAATCCTAAATTTCCCTTTATTCCCTATTATTGGAAATTCCCTACAAAATTCTGCTCCTTCCTTGAAATCTAGGCTGGTCAGACACTTCTGTGCTGTTATAGTTATCACCTTCTCTTGCTCATCCTTTGGCCAAGCCTTACAGTCTGAATATTGTTGCCATCGGTTACATCAATTGTTTTTTAAATAGTCCTGTCCTACTGTATTTGTCTGCCTGAGTTGAAAAATGGAGTAGGGGAAGCCAGGTCTCTTATTTGCATTGCCTGCTTAGTGTGTTTTAGACAAGGAAAACAAAAAACCGAGCCTGCCTCAAACAATTCAAGCCAAAACCCTTTCATTTTGGCCCTCTGGATGGTATTATTTATTTGTGGCACATTCACATTGTGAAAAATTCCTGTCCTGGGCTCTAGGGGCCAGACTATCCAAGAGATTCAGGCACATAAGGATGCTGGTAGGCACCTACAGGGATTTTCAAAGCACCTCAGTGTGTTAAGTGTCTAACTCCCATTGACATCAATGGGAGTTAGACACCTGACCTGCACAGACTTGCCAGCTAATCAAAATATAATCCAAATGAATAACAAAAAACAAAACAGGAGATCACAAAATAACAGCCAGTCACGTCCCCCAACCTGAGACTCACAAAGGAATGCCCCAACGCTCTCATGAGCACCTCAGCTCTCTTCAAACACTTTCAGAAAGGCCGCGGATCCGGGGCTACCTGGGACTGAGAGAAAGTGAATTCCAAAATGGAGGGGCCCACATAAGAAACTACTGCCATCAGTCCCCACCCTTACAGGGCTTGTCTACATGGCAACATCCAGGAAAATTAATCTAAATTAAGTGAAGGTGTAAATTTGAAGTGAATTAGTTAACCACATTAACCACAGTGTGAACACCTTCATTCAGAATTAAACTGAATTAAGGCCACTTTATCTTAATTCACTTCCAAAGTGAATTAAACTAAACCAAATTAAGTCTGCTTTAATTCTGAATAGCAGCATCCACACAGAGATTGAATGCGGTTTAATTAATTCCCTTCAAATTCACACCTTCACTTAATTCAGATTATTTTTCCTGCATGTCCTCATGTAGACAAGCCCATAAATCAAAGTGGGGTTCCAACATGAGCACCTCCATGCTGGTCACAATCAAGTCAATGTGGCACATGGAGAGAGGTGTCCCAGGTCAGATAGTTCCAGGCAATTTAGGGCTTGATAGGTCAAAACCAACACCTTAAACGGCAGGCAGTGATGATCACAGAGCAGTGGGGTGGTGTGATTGGGATGGGCTATGGCATTTAACAAATGAGCTGATGTGTTCTGCACTAGCATTAGCCTGTGAGTCGGGTTAAGGGGCAGCCCCAATTAGAGCACATTGCAGTAGTTCAATCCAGAGGCGATGAGTGGATTTCAGCAATGAGATATGAAAGAAAAGGACACAGCACTGTAACCAGATACAAATGAGAAACAGCCACCCTGGCTACTGATGCTACTTGTTCTCCTGGGAGCCACTGGGAATGTAACCAGCCCCCCAAACTGTGAACGTCAGTAACAAGCAACGGACATAAACCTCGGCAAAATTCTCTGCTTGCTTCCTCCCAGCACATCATCATCACCTCCCTTTTATCTCGATTCTCAGCAGCACTCTGAGCTGGACGAGACAGAGATATTAAGCTGACTGTCATCAGCACGCTAAAAGCATTGTAGCTGTACCATATCTCTCGCTAAAGCCCCAATCCAGCAGAGCACTTAAGCATGTGTGTAACTTTAAACACCTGAGTAGTCCCATTGACTTGACTTAAAGCTGGATCAGGATCTTACTCTCCTTAAGAGTCCATAAGGACATTGAGGAAGAGAGGTTACAGTAGTGCACCCTGTCTCAAAGTCGCCAGAGAATTTGGATGCACTTTCTGCTTCTGCTTTCCTTAGCCAAAGGTAACAGATTTGTGCTTTGAGCTTCCACAGGCTGATTTATCCTAAACAATTGGGACTTGGGAGACCTGGATTCTAATCCCGGCTCTGCTGCTGGCTTGTTGGGTCACTGCCCTGCTCTGGGCCTCAGTTTTTGTACAATGGGGCTAATGATATTGACCTGCTTTGTAAAGCACTTTGAGATCTATTGGTGAAAAGTGTGAGAGAAGGGCTAGGTGGTATTATTACCCCAACGTGTGAGGATCAACAGTCCTTGTAATTTCATATTGCTCATCCTTTCTAAAAGACCTTACTAGGCTATTTGCCACATAGAACTTCCAGATTGGAAAGTCTGGTAGAGTCTATCTAGTCCTTCCCCTAGAGCCAGTGCTGTCTATTTTCTATAATACATTAAATAACACGTAATAATAATTGGTACTTTCTGTCTAAGGATTTCAAAGCATTTGATCCCTGGACTAAGGCACAAAGGTTTGTAGTAGAAAGAGAGAGCCTGAGACATGAGGCCTGGTATAGGAGGTATGAGGCCGAAGGCCTGAACTGAAGTAGTCCAGCCCTGCTGATATAAAGCAAAGTTAGCAAGAGTCAAGCTATGAATAAAAGTCAGGCCCTGTACAATGCATACCTACTTGCAAGTTCACAGAGCTTGGCAAGAACAGGGCTAGTATTGCAAAAATGCAAATCCTCCTAAGAAGTGCTAGGCACAGGACACTCACATAAACACATTGCAGAGCACACCGATACAAGATTGTGGTGTAAGCACACTCCCCGGAGATGGTTCAGGGACATGCTGACCCCTCTGAAAGATAAGGTCAGGATGACAGGGTGCTGGATAGAGATGTTTTGCCCAAACCTACATAGACAAGGTAAAGGGTGGTAACTAACCATGTCAGAGCGGCAATATGTAACTTGTTTGTATCAGTGTATAAAAAGGGGTCACAGGTGTCTTTGTCCAGCCACAGGGGGGAATGGAAAGTCCCATCATTCACTGAACCACTTCCATTGTCACAGGCATACATGTGCTAGTGTAACAGTAGACATTGATCCGGGGAGCTAGGACCATGCTTTGTGGTCAATAAACCTGGCCGAGTGCCTTCACTATAGAAACCGAGTCTGTGGTCTTCGGGGCAGTTCGATCAAAGCCTGCTGTAAGGGCTCTCTAGCCAGAGCCAGTGCAGCACACAACTGAATACAAGGTTAATGCTAATTTTTTCTCCAACACTAACAAGCTGTTCCAAATAGCCATTTGTGCCTCCAGTCAGAGGAGCCTCCAGTTAGAGGTTTCAGTTGGAGATGAGAGCATGCCAGGGCTTTTCTAGTTGCACCCAAGTTATCTGGGCACCAAGGCAGTGTTATCTGGGGGGATGTGCACTCAAATGGCATTTTCAGAAGGCCCCCACTGGGGCACATGGACTGCTCCAGGGGCTCAAATGTTAGTTATTGCAGAGGCATTCCTGAGCCACGAGCAAAAATGAAGCAATGCAAGCAGCAGCCCCTCACCATCTGCACTGTAGTCAGAGAGAAAGAATCCCACCCAGACTAACTCCAAGAAGGCACAGGGAAAGAGTCAGCGACAGACAGAGGATTTACTTAGGGTTTATTGGATTAGTATAGGACAGTAGGGAGGAGAGTAAGGATTATGGGTGCGGGGAGAGGTGGGAGTGAGAAAGTGGAAAGGTCAGGGTATCATATTGGCGTTTGGGGGTGGGAAGTTCAATGAACAGAGAGGAAAGCTGCATGTCAGGGCCGTACACCATGGGTATGTCGACACTTCCATAAAAGGCTTGTGACATGTCAGTTGACTCGGACTTCCAGGACTCAGGCTGCAGGGCTATAAAACTGCAGTGTAGCCCCTCCCCCCTTGGGAGATCTCAGAGCTCGGGCGCAAGCCTGACCCCGAAAGTCTACATTGCTATTTTTAGCCCCTAGCCCAAGCCCTGTGAGCCCGAGTCAGCTGAGTCAGACTCTGAAACGCAGTACCGCAGTGTAGACATAACTTATGAAACAGCTGAAGAAAAGAAGGCCAGTGCTCTGAGTAGGACATTAAGAGCCTCAGCCCCAGTTCATCTCTCTCACACTCTGCTTCCTAAGGCTTCCTGTGGGCCCTGAGATGCAGAGAACAGCCAGTGCCCTCTGGTCATGTCCCCTCCTCAGTCCTGATGTGACCCTTACCACAGGGGCTGGCACAGGGCCATTTTGGCTGTTCACTGATGATGGGAAAGGTCCCTCATGCAGGGACTATTCTTGGGGCCTATCTGCCCTTTACAGGTGCCTTTATGGCACCAGCTTGATGTAAAGGGGCCTTAGCACAACAGAGATTGCCCCCTTGGGATCAGCAGTTCAGTAGCAGAGTCAGGAAGAGACCCTACCTCTTACTGCTAGCCCTCGGCTGCATCCAGAGGACCACACTGCTATCAAGGAATGCTCTTCACTTCAGTATGAGTGGTATATCCAAGAAGGCCTAATGTCAATTCTGTTCATAGTTACAGCTATACAGGCACCGCGCAGTCGCTCTCTCTCCTGCATAGCTGACTTGGCAGTGAACTCCTCCCTGGGGTTGTCCCTGTGAGAGAAAGCTCTGGGGAACATGATCAGGGAACACCCTAAGGAAAAAGGAGTGAACTCTCCCCAAGCCCTCTTCCCCAAGCATCACACTCCCTTCTTTTAACCCTAAGGATCACAACCTAGGCACAAAGCCTCTGGTCTCTGCTTCCCCCTAGAAGCAGGATTGAGAGCAAAATGAGATCCTAATTTCTCCACATTCCAGGCTGCCTGGCTCCCAGGTGCTGGTATAGACCCATCTTTGCTTCCTTCCTACAGTCTCAACTGCAAGAGCGGGTGCAGAGGAGGATGCACACATTGTCAGTGCAGAGATGGGGACGGAGGAATAAGGCAGCTGTAGGCTTCTCTGCTCAAGTTCTGAACTCTCCCCCTCCCATCTGAGTCACTTGACTCAGTTTCCAACCCCACACAAGTCACTTGACCTGTCTGTATCTCAGTCAATCCCCAGCTGAAAAATTGGATTAAGCCAGATAATAATAAAAAAATCCAGGTCTTTGCTGAAAACCAGAGGCTGCACTGAAGAGCAGAACGAAAAACTATCAGGGAGCGACAGAGCAAATCTCTGAGGGCCCTCAGGGAGCAAATTGGTTGCACCAAGTTACAGCAGAGGCAATTGTCTGTGTATTTCTTTATCAACTTTAAGGACCCAGTGAGACTGCAGCCGCTTTTTCCAGAGATGACCTGGCCAATGTGTGGCCTTAAAACACATTTCCAGAACTGCAGGTGGCCAGGAACAATTGTTCTCTGCTCCTTAGTGGGTTTGGTTTGGCTTTTTTAACCAAACCCCTACAGAATGGGAAGACACAAGGCCAGCTTTCCCACACTGCAGTTTCCTTCTGTCATGCCATTGCTGGCGCAGCAGAGAGTAAAACACAAGCCGTATCACCCTTCCCTTGGATGGTAGCTTAAATTTATATTGTTCCAAGGTTGTATCCTTTCCCGTTGGACACAGGCATCCTGGATTTTGCTACTGGGGACTGTCTGGAAAGCACAGCTGCCAGCATCTCAATCAGCTGGTGGGTGGCAATGTGTAATGGCACTAATGAAAAAGAGCAAATAAATCAACTGAGGCTGGGAGTGTATTTTGGGGGAGCCGAGCTGCCCCTCTAAATGAATATTCATTTCTTTGTCAAGATCCTAAGTTTTTTAGAAAACCTAAACATTCCAACATCTGGGCATGAACAGAGGACGGGTGCTGCCTGTTACCCACTGCCATATGATCTCCTGTCACTCCCTACCACCCTGTTCACATCACCTGCCACCAGCTTGACTGTCACCCCGTAACATTTGCAAAAATATGCACAAAGCATCAAATCTCAGTTGGCTAGGAGATTGTTGGAAATGGAGCTCTTTATAGAAAATCTCCTGAGGTTTCTCTAGTTTTCACAAGGGGCCAAACCAGGTTTTTGGACAGCTACAGAATTGGGGAGCTGCAGAGGGAATGTAAAAATTTCCCTTCCTCTCCCGCCCCCACTTTCCCTCTCTGTAACTCGGGTCCTGTGCTAAGCACAACTCGACCAGACAAAAAGATCAATGCCTGCATCTTTAAAATGCCTTTTATGATTTGTACAAAACTTCCCAGCCAGGCCCTCTCCTGGGGTGAGCTGTAGTATGTGGAATTCCAGAAAGATCCTTTTGTGGGGAAGTCAGATGAAGGAGTTGAAAATTAGGCTTAAAGTTGGAAGCCAGCTTGAATCTTTGCTAGGGTGTGGCTGCTGCTGCCACATGATGAACAGAAAAGGAGCCCAGCAGTCTCTGTAAACAGATTTTACAGACATAAAGCCTGATCCTATGCGGTGCTCTCTGCCATTGACTACACTGCCCCCATGGATGTCAGAGGGGTTGTATATGGAACCAGAATTTGGCCCTTGTGAGGGGATGTGTACCCCATGCAGGGAAGGAGAGGGCTGAGGTGTGTGCGCCTGAGAGGCCAATTATGCTGCCTAGCTGCACCTGGAGGATGGGCCAGGCATTATTGAAGATGAAGCCTGGCTGGAGAAGGAGTTGGAGGGTGATTATAAAGAAAAGCCATACAGATTAGAACGAGGCACAGGGAGAAGGAAAGAACTTTGCAGTCCATCTCTGAATAGTAGAGCATGGAACCCAGAGAGATATGGAGATGCCCCCAGGGTGACGCATGCTCCAGTGATGTGCCCTGACAGAAGGGCAGGACTTGGACCTCCAAGGAAGAAACCCAGGATAGCATTCAACAGAAGAGCATTGAGCGGGAGTCTACACCCTGGGATGGGCTCTGATGGGAGAGGGCAGCAGGGGTGAAGGAGACTCCTGGAGCAGACTTTGGAGAAGGCCAGCTGACAGGCAGGTGGCCTTAGGATTGAACTGGAGTGAAGGACCCACAGTGGGGGCAAGTCTCCTGTGGGGTAACTCTTGAGAGTCAGAGTTCTGCAGAACAACAGAAAGCTGGGGAGGATCTGGGATGGATTAAGTTTAAGCCCCTGTGAGTTTGGTGAAAAGGCTCCATGGAGGAGACCTGGAACCACTGCCCTGACAACCAAGTGGGATGGAAGGGGAGCCTTGGAAGACGGAAGATGACAACCTGATGACTGGTGTAGTGTAGGAGATTGTCTGTTAGGGACACAGATACCCTGGAAGGAGAGAGACTTCAAAGTGAGTTGGCAGGAAGGGGATGTCAAGTCATGAGAAGAGAGACCACACGGGGCTGGATTGCCTGTCAGCATGAGGCACTAGAGAGGAAAAAGCTGCTACGCCATGCCAAGCACTGAGCAGGAGCGTCATCGGTGAGTCAGGTTTTCTACACCCTATGTATAAAATTCCAGAGCTTTCTTGCTGCCATGCAGTCATCTCTAGGGCGGAACATGCCCTCCGTCTGACAGCGCACAGCAATGCTGCCCAACAGATTGGGGCAGGATGTGGAGAAGAAACCAGCAGGATTTGGGCCGGGGCTGGAACCGCTCTCCCAATAATGCGATATGCTCTGGCCCTCTAGAGAATTTGGGTCCACGCTGCCCACCCAACGTGCCTGCCTCCTGGGGCAGAATAGCCAATCGGAGCTGTTGCAGGCAGAGTTCTCTGCCTCCTCCCTCCCCACAGCCACCAGGAAGGGTCAAGGAGCCAAAGAGCCCAACAGCTCAGAGTAGGTCTGCCCCCTCCTCCTCTCTTTCCTCCTGTGGGCAACTGGGTCAGGACAGTCCCTCTGCTCCTCCCCTCTCCCTCCCTGCAGCACTTGGCCTGGGCAGGCGCAGAGGGGGATGAAGAGCCCTGGAGCTGCCCCTCTGAGCCTGGAAAGGGTGAGAGGGACCCTGCTGTCCCCCCAGCCTAGAAGGGGGGGTGGAGAACCCCAGGAGGGCTGAACTGATGGGGTGGGGATTGAGGGAGCTGAACTGGTGGCGAGGTTGAACTGCTGGGTGTGGGGGCAAAGCGGGGGCAGAATTAATAGCTGGGCAGGTGAGAACTTTGTCCGCTGGGGCCAGAATCACCTTATTCAATAAATCTGGGAGAGTGGGAAACACTGATTATCTCATACACTGTCTCTCCCACTGGGGATGGGCAGGGACAGTTTGAAAATCAAATGACAAACCAGAAAACACAACATGGTCTTTAAAATATAGTGGGCAGGACTGAGAATCCTATATCCAAATGAATCTGCATAGGGAGTTTTAGGTATGCCGAATGTGCTGGCATTACCCAAGACTGGAGTAAAGGCAGGACACTTGGGCTGATCCCTGTACCCCACTATTGCAAAATATGCCATGGGATTATTTCAGGGGCCCATAGGGCCCCCTATTGCCGTGCTGAGATAATGGCTCAGTATTGATAAAGGATAAACCACCACTCACTGAATTACTGGCAACTCTTCCTGCAGCGCCCAGGTTATTTGTGATGGTCTTTCATTGACCAAGCCTAATCCCACTCATATTTCATGAGAACTGACATGATTACACCCCAGGGCAGTATGGGAAACAGTTCTGAACCAACACTGCTAGCAGGTTATCGGACATGCCAATGGCACAGAATAACTAGAGAGTAAGAACGCCCCAGTCACCCTCCCTTGCACTGCTAAGCCACTCCAGACCACCCTTTGCACTGGGGTCTCCTGCTAGAGTGACCCAGGGGTTGCTCTGCCAGTCTCGTGTCTCCCACAGACATGCTGCTCTTGTGCCAGGAATTATTCATTCGCTGGGGGTTCCAGGTGGCTGCTTTGTGGTCTCTTTGCACTGGCATATCCAGTGCAAAAGGGCAATGGAGCAACCATGAACCAGCCCTGTGGGCTAGAATGCTGATAGGAAATGCTCTCTTGCTACATTTGTTGTCAAAAGTCCAGTACTTACTTTGATAATACAACTAGAGCAACAGCCATTTGCTTTGTAGCACTTTCTGTGTAATCAATCAATGCAAAGTGCTTCCCGAAGCGTGAACGGCATGAGAGTAATGGAGTGAGTGCATTTAGGAAAATGCAGCGTCCATTATGCAGTCAGCAGCATCCCGCAGGGTGCCGTGGACACCAGGGCCATATGGTTGGGGCTAATGCTCGATGGCAGTCACTAAAAGAACAAATGCATGGAAAGAAGGTGAAAGTTGGGAATCTGAGCCAAGGAATCCCAACCACTACCCTTGTGAAAAGAGCCATGGGAGTCAATGGGAGTTTTGCCATTCACTTCAGGGGGAGCAGACACAGGGCCAGAATGAATAAATAAGCAGGCCAGATTCTAATTTCACACATGTTGGCTTTCCAGGAGAGAGTGTGTGTGTAAAATCTTTTGCATTCCACTTCTTGGTTGCTGCCTCTCTCAGTGCCTTGCCTCTTGACATGACTGGAGTGTCAGAAGTTTGGTAAACATCACCCTGGCTAACAGCATCAACATGGAGGAAGGGGTCATTTTTTCCCCACTAGGCCATCATAATCTTCTATTCCCTGTCTGCAGTTCCCTCTAACTCTTTCCCTCTGAATCCTGGCTTGTCCAATCTCTGCTTCCGTGTCAACAAGCAACAGGCTTCTGAGAATCACAAACCAGCCGACAAGATCTCACGCGCACGCACACACATACACAAACCAAAATAATTTAGGAAGATAATTGGAAGTCGGGGAAAAAATTAACATGCTGAAAGACGGATTGCTGAGAATATTCCTCCTGACGATTGCAAAATCTTCAGCTGCATTCACAGCAGATGGAATGCAAGAGAGGAAACTGACTCACTAGAAGTAAAAAAAGAAAAGACGGTGGGACACGAGGTGGGGGGAGAGAAGAAAATGGCTGATTCTTTTGCTTTTCTTTTTATCAAGAAGGGGAAGGATGGTGAACTGCCCTGCAGTAGGGATCCTAGTTCCTGCTCTGGGAAGGAAAGAATTAGATGATGTGTACATCGAAGATACAGGAAATAACAGAGATCAGCCGCTCCAAAGGTTAAGGCCAGATAACAGCCTTTGCCCAAGGTTGAAGAGGTGCTGTCACCTTGGGATCTGCTCCAAAGACAGGCAGAATTTTTTAATCCAGTATGACCTGGGAGCAAACCGTTAGTAGTCACACACTGAACAAACACTCTTCCCACCTTATTAACAAAAACAGCAATGGGGAGAATTGTAAAAAGTCAAATGACTTCCCTCCATTTATGCTCTATTCTCTCAGCTTGGGCTTACAGTCAGGGAGGTCAGTTTCATTGTTGTTTATAGTCTTTGGTTGTTTGGGTGGCCAAACCCTTAGGTGAAGGTTTTATTTGTTTCACAACTGGTTCCAGAGTTTTGGTTTCTTTTTTTAAATCTAGAAACATTTCTGTTGGCCTTAGGTTTTGTAAAATCTTTTCACGCAAATCCAGATTTGAATGGACAGTATCTGTTTGCAGGCAGCTAATGAGGGAAATGAGTGGAGTCTGACAGGTCATTTTTGGCTGAAGTTCTAGGATACAAGGGTCCACATTCCTGAGAACGGGAAAGTCGCAAAGATAATATTGCTGGGCCGCGTTATTCAGCCCTCTCTTGGCATCTGACCTGGACTGCTGATCTGAAACTCACCCCCGCAAGAGATATTTGTGAAGCCACAACTTCCGCACTAGAGCTAGATGGAAAAACGATAGAACTATTGTCATAAAAAAAATTCCATTCACTTTTTTTTTCACCTTTCATCAAAATTTTGAAAGATTTCAATGCACTTGGCCCAACACCTTCCAAGCAAAATGGAAAACCTTCTTCCCTGAGCCGGCCTGCCTGTCAGAACAGCAAACACTAAATAAATAACATGCCAAACTGCAGGCCCAGCTCGTTGGGGTGTGTGTTGGGTGGGAAGCAAGAGAGAAGCTATCACTTTATACCCACTTCATACTTTTCAGAGGACCTTACATAGTAGGGTGATGGATGTCATATAAGAACCTAGACAGATTTGTAACAGCGTGGCCTGTCTCCTATGACCTGGAGCTAGCCAGCCCTGATTACAGAATGCACCACACCTGAAAGGGCTCAGGTGATCCTCCTATAAAAAGCTGCCGGGAGGCAGAGGGAGAAGCTCTGGAATCCATGGCAGAGTTTGTGGAGGGAGGAAAGGCTTCTCCAAGGAAGACCCTGAGACCAGACAGGGACGTCTGGGAAAGACTGTCCAACCAGGGGAGGGATTGCAGAGACCCTGGGCAGGAAGTTCTGGGAGGAGGAAGAGAAATCTTGTGCTGTGTGGACTTAGGGATGGGCTTGTTTTTGGATGTTGAGTTTTATTTGCTGTTTATTTTATATTAATACCCTGCTCTTCAAAGAGGGATGTTGTTGACCAAGAAAAGGCCTGAAGGGACATCTTATTTGCAAAGTCGAAGTGGGGAAATTGAGGCAGACTGCCTGTAGCATGATCCTAGACTGTGAGGTGATGCATGGGAGGCAACTGACTCCAGTTACATGATTATTCAAAATGGCCAAGAGAGGGAGAGCAACAAGTGTTTCCAGGGGGATGAGCCCCCACATCTTTGATGGGGGAGATACTGGTGATGCATTCTGCATACTGCCGTAGTAGCCACAGAATGGCTCCACTGGCTCTACGCTGCCTGCAGGTGAAGGGGGAGGATTCTTTTACCTCCAGCATCACTGGACACTCCTGCATGCAGGCACAGAGCTGGGCTGGGGCAGTGGGTTTACCCCTGACATAGCTGTTGATGGCATAATAAATCAGTTGGGTGCTGGTGGGAGTCTAGCAGCAAGTTCAGCCCAGCTGATGGGTTTGACCCTGCGTGAAGCCGGAGGTTAAGTGGGAGGTGTATCAAGTGCAATAAGATGGTGGGGTTCATCATGACACTAATGGGCAGAGCTGTCCGGTGGGCTGAAGGCTGGTGAACAGTTTTATCTCATTTCTCTGCCACAGCAGCTTATGTGTTTTCTGCTACAAACACACCCAGCATCCCCTTATGAGGAGCTGGGAACAAGCACTGAGACAGCAGAGTTGGCTCCTTTGGAACTGACCCTTCAAGGGAAGAGCTGGGGTCCAATCTGACCCCTGAAATGTCGTGTCCCTTGAGCATGGTTCTGAAAGCAGGGATCAGAATGTACCTGTAGGTGATGATCCTGCCAGCAGATCCCCACATGTGCAGGGGTCACCTTGCACAAAGCTGATTAGAAGAGTGAGCATAAACCTGGGCTCTGGAGTGCTAAGCCTTGGTGAGGTGGGGAGGCAGTGTGGCCTAATGAACAGAGCAATCGATTGCAACACTAGAGAGCTGGGTTCTATTCCCAGTTCTACCACTAGCCAGCTGGGTGATCTTGGACAAGTCACTTATCCCCATTTTACAGCTAGGGAAACTGAGGCACCAGAAGGGGAACAATACTGACCTCCTTTTTAAAGTGATGAGATCTCCTGATGAAAAGAGTTAGGCATTGTTATAATTATTCTGTGCCTTGTGTCAGTCATGGGTGAACAATCTCTCTGTGCCCCAGCTTTCCCAGCTGAAAAGCAGGGATAATACTGCAATACCTGAGCAATTCGTAAGGGTGTTGGGAAGATTGATTAGCTCCTATTTCCAAAGTGCTTGAAAGATCTGAAGTGTTACGGACTTGATAAGAACGCTGATGTTCTGTTCATTTTGTTTTACTTAGCACTCAAGTGAAGGTGCTCCTTTGTTGACGGGAGAGCTTCTTTCATCAGCGTACTTAATCCACATCACTGAGAGGCTGTAGCTGTGTTGACAGGAGAAGCTCTCCCATGGATGTAGCGCTGTCTGCACTAGGGGGTTAGGTCTGTATAACTATGTTGTTTAGGGGTGTGAATTTTTCACACTCATGAGTGATGTTGTTATACCAATATAAGTCTGTAGTGTAGATCTGGCCTTAGGAAAGGTATTTTTACAGCATATCCCAGGGTACTGTGACAGCAGGGACATAAAGGGCACCTCCTTTCTGTCCTGGTGCCCCTCTCATTTCAGAAACAATCCCTGCCCTTCTGTCTGACTTATCCGAACCATACTTTCCTTCTTCCACTTGAGTGGATGGGAGAAGCAACCGTCTCAAGTGCCCCTCTGTCAGCCCTGCTACCTAGAGACTGTACTCCTTTGACCTCCAAAGACTCCAACTACGGGAAGTGGTAACAATGACTTGGTGGTGATGGTGCATTTCTCCCAGAACCAGTCCTGCACCAGTGCCCCAGCTTGGCACTGGGAGGTGCTGTGCTGCCTTTCAGGGGAGACTTAAAACCTGAGGTCTAGACTACATGTAGTTATGGAAGATTCCATCACAATTTAGTAAGTGAAGAGATGTTAAAAGCCCTGGCTATGTTCCAACTGGGGCACCACTTATTGGTATAATGCCCATTATGCACTAAGCAGTTTACAGGCAGATATGAAGACAGGTGGCCAGATTTTCAAAGGTATTTAGGTACCTAAAGATGCAATTAGGTGCCTAGTGGGATTTTTGAAAGCACCTAAATTCCCATACCTTTAAAATTGTGGCCCAAGGTGCCCACCCCAAAGAGCTTAGCATATAACCAGACAACTTACGGGGAAGGTGCAGGGGAAGTTGAATATCTAACTAGCCAAAAACATTCCCATGGCTGGGCACACATCGAGAGGAACTACACGTGTAAATGACAAGCTCTGTATCACATGTACAATTTTAAAAATCTGAGGCACAATTTGAAAGAAGTTATTCAATTGATTTAATTCCTATAAATGTGTGTAAAGAGATGTACTCTAGGCCCGATTGGAAAACAAGAGAGGGAAAGCATTTTGGAAAAGAGGTTCAACTATTCCAAAAAATGCATCCGTCCCCTCCCCCATGATGAAGAGAAGTGTCAGACTTACGTATAATAACTGATACCATACTCAGCACATGAATGTAGCTGTAGCCATGTGATGTGCAATGCAGCGATGACTGTTCAGTGTCACCGTCTGCTACTTCAGGTTGAGTGGCCTGCTTTCTATTGTTTGTTTTGTACTGGAGTAAGATTGCATGAATGGCATCCCCTGGGAAACTCGCAAAAACAAGTTCTTACTCCTGGAAGGATATCCCAGTGAGCCTGAGTTTCGAATAAATACACAGCGCCCAAAAGGTTCTTTATTGTAGAGCAGGGGTCGGCAGCCTTTCAGAAGTGGTGTGCTGAGTCTTCTTTTATTCACTCTGATTTAAGGTTTCGCGCGGCAGTAATACATTGTAACGTTTTTAGAAGGTCTCTTTCTATAAGTCTATAATATATAACTGAACTATTGTTGTATGTAAAGTAAATAAGGTTTTTAAAATGTTTAAGAAGTTTCATTTAAAATTACATTAAAATGCAGAGCCCCCCTGGAACCGGCGGCCAGGACCCGGGCAGTGTGAGTGCCACTGAAAATCAGCCACCTTTGGCATGCATGCCATAGGTTGCCTACCCCTGTTAAAGAGAGTATCAGAGCAAAATGCCACATCTGGCACATTAAATTGATGCACTAGCACTGAGTAAAATAGATGAGCAATCAAACATTTAGAACCAGCCTTTATCCCTCTGCATACACAGTTCTTGTGGATTTCATTCACCAAATGCGGTATCTTTTATTTGACTATAAAATCTGGCACTTCCTGTCTACATCATCAGAGGGACAAAAGAGCTCAGGGTTTTTTTAAATGGCTGGACCTTTCTTCCATCAAATTTTTTCTTCTGTGAAATGGGCTCATCAAATATGTCTGAGAGCTTGCAAGTTGCTGAGCTCTCTAGCCTTGATCCAGTGAGTAGAGCACTTAAGTGCATGCTGTACTTTAAGCACATGGGACTACTCACATACATGCTTAACTTTCAGCATATAAGTGCTTGTCCTGGATTGAGGCCAGCATGTTCCACACCTTCCACTGATTGAGTCTGAAACACTCCGATAGGAATAAAACACTCTGATTGGTTTGTGGGCCTAGCACTTGCCCTTAAAGGTCCTTAGCCTAGCTCTGCCGCAGTCTCCAGATCTGTAAAATGGAGATAGATACCTTGGTAAAGTGCTTTGAAATGTATGGCTGCAGAGTGGCATCCGAGTGCTAAGTGTTGTTGTTCTGACACTGTCACATCAAAAGAATCATGCGTTTAGAAAAATATTCCTTCCCTGGGTTACAAAAATTGAATTGAAGAAACAAATAAAAACAGCCCCCAATTAAGTGCCAGTTGCTTTTTAGTGCATGTAATAGGGTGGCCTGCCCCTTTAAGGACCTGGGGCCAGCCAGCCCTGTTCACTATTTAGATGATGCTGAGAGGGGGACAGGTGTTCCCCATAAAGAGCTACAGAAAAGATGGGACAGCCAGGAGCTGATGCAATGAGAGATCAGGCCTGATTTGTTTCCCAGCTATCAGAGAGCTGGAAAAGACAGTGGGTTAGGGAGAAGGGGTTGAGCCCAGCCTGAGAATGGGGTGACAGTTCCCCTTCTAAGAGTAGGGGCTGTGAGGATTTGCACAGTCCAGAGGAGGAGGACTGTGGTGTTTCTTGGTGAGGAGAGCTGATGGAGAACAACAGATCCTGAGGTAGGAGGAATTGGGTCTAACTGAAAGTTGGTGGTGGGAGGGGGAGATTTTAAGGGTTTTTGGATGTCATAAAATAGAACCCTGGCTGGGGAATTTTGTCACGTAGCTTTTGGATTGTGTGGAGTTCTTAAGTGGCTCTGAGACAAGGGGAAACTGAGGCAGAGTGCTGCAGTGCCACCCTGTAAGGGACTACGGAAGATTTTGTTACGGCTTAGCTAGGGCTGATCGCCTTCTCAAGGACAGGTTATTAAAGGTTGCTGTGTACTAGTGCATGCTGTATTTAACCAGTTAGAACCGCTTAGCCCGGTGTGTTTGGGAAAGTGTTGCGAGCCCTTGGCCCTTTGCCACAAGAGATA
Source organism: Chelonoidis abingdonii (assembly GCF_003597395.2). Lineage (NCBI taxonomy): Eukaryota > Metazoa > Chordata > Testudines > Testudinidae > Chelonoidis > Chelonoidis abingdonii. The sequence goes on along the minus strand of NC_133787.1, from coordinate 37,378,033 downwards.
GCCCCAGCTGTGGGAAAGCTTCCACATGCCTATGTATGAGCTGCTTTACATTCCATTAACATAAAGTTATATTTACCAGAAATTGTTTTGCTGCTTCGGACTCAGCTCCCCGCTTGTGTTAGCAACGTGCGGAGTCCCCGTTGCGGGTGTGTTTCTTTACCTTCATTAAAGCCAAATAACTCACTGTGTGTGTGGGCCTCGTCCTTGCAGAGCACTCAGGCACGTAACACACCCTAGGCCATGAGGGGGTATAAGGAAGGCCTATACTGTTACAGTGCATGCCAGGTTAACAAGGCTATATCTGTGCAAGGTATTACCATCCTGGCTGTTTTTCAGGTTGCATAAAATAGATGAACAGATAGACATGGGCTCTTGGCCTTTTGCAGAGGTCGTGAGTGGCAGGCTTCAAAAACTCAGTTTCTTTGTTGTTTCATGCGCTCTTTGAAGTGTGGCCAGACTTGCATGGTACGAGGTCTATATCAGAACAAGGGAGCAATCCAAAATGTGGACAGCTCACTATTTGTACTCAGTGGAGCTTTGCAATTAGGTCTGAATGGCCCAAACTGCCTATCCACATTGCAAAACCAAATGGAATGAATTGTACCTTGCAAGTTGCTAGTTTATCTCATTATTAATCCTTCTGGTGCATTCACCTTCTCACTTATCTGCAGATTCTGTAGTATTCTAATTAAAGGACTCTAATGACAATAATCAGGCAGATCTCTCTGCCATATCTTCTTCTAAGAACCTGGAACCTAGACTATAGTGCCCATCTATAAAAAGGGAAATAAAAACAACCCAGGAAACTACAGACCAGTTAGTTTAACTTCTGTGCCAGGGAAGATAATGGAGCAAGTAATTAAAGAAATCATCTGCAAACACTTGGAAGGTGGTAAGGTGATAGGGAATAGCCAGCATGGATTTGTAAAGAACAAATCGTGTCAAACCAATCTGATAGCTTTCTTTGATAGGATAACGAGTCTTGTGGATAAGGGAGAAGCGGTGGATGTGGTATACCTAGACTTTAGTAAGGCATTTGATACGGTCTCGCATGATATCCTTATCGATAAACTAGGCAAATACAATTTAGATGGGGCTACTATAAGGTGGGTGCATAACTGGCTGGATAACCGTACTCAGAGAGTGGTTATTAATGGCTCCCAATCCTGCTGGAAAGGTATAACAAGTGGGGTTCCGCAGGGGTCTGTTTTGGGACCGGCTCTGTTCAATATCTTCATCAACGACTTAGATGTTGGCATAGAAAGTACGCTTATTAAGTTTGCGGACGATACCAAACTGGGAGGGATTGCAACTGCTTTGGAGGACAGGGTCAAAATTCAAAATGATCTGGACAAATTGGAGAAATGGTCTGAGGTAAACCGGATGAAGTTCAATAAAGACAAATGCAAAGTGCTCCACTTAGGAAGGAACAATCAGTTTCACACATACAGAATGGGAAGAGACTGTCTAGGAAGGAGTATGGCAGAAAGAGATCTAGGGGTCATAGTGGACCACAAGCTAAATATGAGTCAACAGTGTGATACTGTTGCAAAAAAAGCAAACGTGATTCTGGGATGCATTAACAGGTGTGTTGTAAACAAGACACAAGAAGTCATTCTTCCGCTCTACTCTGCGCTGGTTAGGCCTCAACTGGAGTATTGTGTCCAGTTCTGGGCACCGCATTTCAAGAAAGATGTGGAGAAATTGGAGAGGGTCCAGAGAAGAGCAACAAGAATGATTAAAGGTCTTGAGAACATGACCTATGAAGGAAGGCTGAAAGAATTGGGTTTATTTAGTTTGGAAAAGAGAAGACTGAGAGGGGACATGATAGCAGTTTTCAGGTATCTAAAAGGGTGTCATCAGGAGGAGGGAGAAAACTTGTTCACCTTAGCCTCTAATGATAGAACAAGAAGCAATGGGCTTAAACTGCAGCAAGGGAGATTTAGGTTGGACATTAGGAAAAAGTTCCTAACTGTCAGGGTAGTTAAACACTGGAATAAATTGCCTAGGGAGGTTGTGGAATCTCCATCTCTGGAGATATTTAAGAGTAGGTTAGATAAATGTCTATCAGGGATGGTCTAGACAGTATTTGGTCCTGCCATGAGGGCAGGGGACTGGACTTGATGACCTCTCAAGGTCCCTTCCAGTCCTACAGTCTATTAGTCTATAAGAGATCTTCTGAGTTATGACACAAGAAAGCATGTTGTACAGATATCCATTGCCAGCAATTCAGTGGGCCTCTCTATCTATGGTAATATTCATGCAGGTTGTTTTAAAAGCACATTTAGCATCTCAGAAAATATGTCCCAAGGAAACTGAAGTGTGAGAGGAAAAAGGAGACAGCCTGGCCCAGTTTCAGGACCCAGAGCCTTTTGCCCCTCATTCATTAGTTCAAATTCAGCTCAGGCTGACAGTAAACAGAAAACATTACTCGCTGATGGTTGGGTGATTTATGTGAGATGAGCTGAGAGGTCTCAGTTTAGGTGCTGATGGTTAGGTAGCCCTGTCACAGAACCCACTCTCATTATTTATAATTGGCATTAATTGGTCTCTGTATTCGCAGCAGAGAGGTCAAGGAATGACTGAGCCATGGAGATTGCATTCCCCTCTCGCTCTTGAAAGTGGCTCCTTCAGAGCAGATGGCAGTGGGGCAAAGGTTGCATGGATGCTACCCAGGCTATGGCTAAATACAGGCCCCTGCTCTCCCATGCTGCCAGCCCAACAGCTTTCATGAGCATTGTCTATTTTAATGTACAATTCAAACATCCCAATAGATGCCTTTGCTCATCGCTGGTGGGAAACGCTTGGGCTGATTCTTCTCTTACTCATGGAGGCATGAATCAGGAAGGTGACAGAACTTCTCCAGGCCAAAAGCAGTGCCAGGGAGAGGGAAGCTGGGTCCAGAGATTCCCAACCTGCCTGCAAGCAGAAGGTGAGACCTTTTTTTTAAAAAGAAGCTAGTGACAGGGTGTGTAATGAAAGAGCTAACTGGAGATAGAGGCATGAGTGCTCCTGGTGGCATCTGGGGCGGGGTGTCAGGACCAAATGAAGATGAAACTTAGGCCAGGGAGGTGTTGGGTGGTGACCATAAAGGGAAGAAGCTCAGAGGAGACGTCAGCAGGGAAAGGGAAAAACTCTTCTAGTTCTCTCTGGTGACTAGAGTGGAGAAAAAGCCTACAGGGGGCAGAGGTACAGGAAGCCCAGGGAGGGGCTGTTGGTAAAGGCCTGAAGGAAGGCCAAGATGGGAGGAGTCCAGGGAAGCAGCAAAACATATGAGAGAGCAGACCTTATCTGCCTGCCACAGGGTCCCTGGACTGGAGCTCAGAGAAGAAGGGCCTGGGTTCCCTCACCGGCTACTGGAAAGGGTGGTGTGGAAACACGCTGACACAAGGGGGGGAGAAAACAGTTGAGTTTGGTGCTGGGCTGCCAGGAAGAAAGCCCTGGGAGGCATTCCACTGCACAACAGCAGAATGGCCACCCTGCGGAGCTCAGGGAGTGAGTCAGAGTAGGGGTGACGAGTTAAGTTTGCTTGAATTTACTTCATTAGGCTCTTTGTTTGCTCCAGAAGTGGGGGGACTGAATGGGACCTGGCTAGAGAGGTGAATCACAAGCAGAGCATTGCAGGGCAGGAGCAGCTGTCAGTCGGGGATGCTAGCGAAGGAAAGCTGGCCACCTCCAGCCCTGAGGGGGTGCACCAGCGGTGAGTCAACTCCTAGACAGCCCTAGAGAACAAGGACAACAGAGGCAGTGGCAGAATGAGGGTCCCTCGCTCCACATCCTCAGCACCGTGTCTCAGTGCTGACTCAGTGATCGCCCTACAGGCAAAAGGGGTAGTTCATTCACCACATCCACCCACCGGGTCCGGTCTCTGCTAATGCTGCTGACCAAGGTGCAGAGGAGAGGGGGAGCATTTTTAAACGTTGTCTGTTTTGGATAGTTTTTAATTGTCTTCATAGTCATACACACATACATATACACGTGTGTGTATACCAGAAGCATAAAAATGTCAAGTGGCCACCTTATTTGGACAGTGGCACAAATACCGTGATGCCCCATCCATCTGTGTGTGCGTGTGTGGTGGTTTTTTTGTTTTTGTTTTTGTTTGGGTGGGGGGTAATTTGGCTTGTGCATTTAAGCTGCCGTTTGCTTCCAGGGACACCCTTCCCCTTGTGGTCAGGGCATCCTACCACTGTCATTTAAACCCAAGAAGAGTTGCCTAGTGTCATGTCTGCCTTCAAGGCACAGGGGGCTTTGCTCCACTTTAAAAAGTGAAAACAACAAGGAGTCCAGTGGCACCTTAAAGACTAAACAGATTTATTTGGGCAAAAGCTTTCGTGGGTAAAAAAACCTCACTTCTCAGGCATCTGAAGAAGTGAGGGTTTTTACCCACGAAAGCTTTTGCCCAAATAAATCTGTTAGTCTTTAAGGTGCCACCAGACTCGTTTTTGTGGATACTGACTAACACGGCTACCCCCTGATACTTGACACCGTTCTAAAAAGTGAGAAAATGACACCAGTCAATTGCTTGTACCTTCTGCCCAATATCTGCACCAACCACAGCTGCTGAGTTGACACACATATCTTTGATCTTTCTGTTAATCATCCACTTAGGGAGCAGTCATTCCAACGCCTGAAACTGCACTGCAAATTCTACCAGTGGGGAACACCTGCGCTGCAATAAACAGGCAACATGGGACTAACAGGATGCTGCTGAACTGCCCACGGCTAACAACACATAGGCAGCTACGGAGGGCTGCAGAGCTCCACCTAAAATGGTGACCTAAGCCCATCACTGGAGTCACATAGAGGTCTGGGAAGAGCCACGAGTGATGCTTGAGGCAGTGGATGAGGTTCAGTGGCAGTACAGCATATGCAATGCCAAGTAGACATGGAGCCAGCTGCAGACTAACCTCCTCCCAGCCCTGCATTAGATTATATATGTTCAGACCATACTAAATATGGCCAAAGTTGGGAAGAGATTCCCTAACACATAATGCTATTAAGCCGCTAACCGGGTTGGGTATATTTTCCCCCAGGAATATTTGGCAGAAGCCACACCAGAAAATGACACACAAATTTAGCTATGCTCACATCTGTGATGGACGAATCCCTGCAAACTAATGTATACATTTTAGAGCGTGCCTGACAATGGCTTCTAAGGTATTTAGGCTACATGCTTTGAGAGGCAAAAACTCAATTTTCTTGCTACTGTGTGCTGTAAAATAGAAGTACATTCTTAGCCTTTCTGCCCACCCCACTGACCCTATAACTATATCCCATCCTCCCCCATGAATCTTGTGTTTGTTTCATTAGCAACTTCCTCTTCCAGCCAGGGTTTAGAGGAGAATAAGTTCAAAAAAAATTGTGGTTGCTAGCTCTGGTGAGTTGCTGCACTTCTTAAAGTCTCCGTTCCTGGAGTCATGAGAATCTCGGCTTTCATTTTATAAAAGGAAATCTTTAGCCCTCTATTTACAGAGCAAAGCTGGAGGAAAATGATCCCCCTAAAGGCAAATCAAGTCTATTTAAGGGGGGAGGGAAATTTTCATGATTTTAAAACCAATCTCATAAATTCTGGGGGCCTGACTTGGGGTTTGCAATGATTGTTGAATGCTTAGGGTTGAGAGCACTGGACTCAGTTGTGTTAACTTCATGTGAAGCTGGTGGGAATTAAGCGAGTTATGGGTCTTATTTCTGCAAGCTGCCTAACTGTCCCCAGGAATGGGCTGACTGCTCTGGGGGGAGCTCACATGCATGCTTTGCTTTGTTAGGAAGCATGGACTGGAGCAACAGCCCTACAATCAGAGCTATGCAGGTGAACCCTCATGGACCTGTCTGCATGACGAGGGCCAGAAAAACATACTGGGCTTTAGCATGTAAGATGCTAAATGCATTAAAATGCATTCAGCCTCCTTAATATTTCTAATATGCTTCTCTCACAAAATATAGTAGAATCTGGCTAATTCTCACTCTGCTAATCCTCCAACCCTATAATCCTCCTCAAAACTCTGTGATCTCACCTCACTTTGCGGCAAAGCTTTCATAGCAGATCACTGTAGTAAAGTCTCATGTTGCTAAGGGTTTGTCTAAATGTGAAAGTGGTACTGCTTTAACTATACTGACACACTCCTTCTTAGTATGGATGCAGATATGTCAATATAAAGGTGCTTTATACCAGTATAGCAGAGGTCCCCAAACTGTGGGGCATGCCCCCCCAGGGGGTGAGGAGGACCATTTGGAGGGGCACGGCTTGGGCTTGGGCCTGGACCATCCCTTATCGGGGTGGGGAGGAGGTGCCACCAACCTTGGCTTCTGGCCCCGGCGGTTGCCCAAGCATCAGCTTCCCTTACCCCTGTCTGTCTCCCACTCCTGGCCCCAGCTTGGGGAGGGGGTAGCATGGATGGGGTAAGGGGGGGTCCAACCCTGAAAAGTTTGGGGACCACTGCATTAGGGCCAGAAGCACCAGTGCTCCCACTAATTTCAGCATTGCTGGAGGTGCGGGGAGCAATTCGCTGCCATCCCCACCTACTCCCCTCCTGGGGGAGAGCAGCCAATCAGGAGACAGGCAGAGCTCTTTTGCCCCTCCCCTCAGGAGCTGAGAGGAGCTTTTCGGGGCAAGGAAGGAGGGAGCAGAAAGAACGCAGCAGCTCTGCTTCCCTTTGCCCTGCTGTAAACAATGGGTCAGTCTGCTCCCTGCCCTTGCCAGGCCTGGGAAGGGGGAGTGGGGTTAAGAACCCTGGGAACTGCAGCAGGGCACCTGATGTAGAGGCTGAGTAATGAATGGCTGGGGCTGGAGAAAGGGCAGGGGTGTGTGGTGATGGGGGGTGCAATGAATGAGACTTTGGGGAGAAGCTGGGTGCTCTTCACCCTCAGGCAGCCACGAGATCCTGCAGCGGGGGCCAGACTCACTCAGTGTATTTGGGAGAGCTGAAACACGAATTGGCGCACTGCTTCACGCAGGGGTGGGGTGGGGGAGTTCAGTCCAAAGACAGACCAAATCCCACAATCCCATTTTTTATAACTCACTCATTATTTTGATTGTTGGAGGAGCGATTTGTGATTTTGTTTTTAACTTTGGGGCTGGCGATCCTGAAGACTTAAGTACGTGCTTAATGGAACGGTACTACTCGTGTTTTAAAGCTAAGCACATCCTTATGCCTCTGCGGGATCTGGGCCTTCCACCTCCTGAGTCACACCTACTGTCCAGGGCTGAAGGAGAAAGAGTAGCTGGGGAGAGAAAAAGCACAGTAATAAAATCCTAGACTCTAGAGATGAGAAGGACCCTCTTGGTCCATCTCCTTGCCAGTGCCCAGGACCGTTGTCTATGTGTCCACATTTGCTAAGGCTTAATTTGGTCCAGCTTTACATAAACCAAGAGACAGAAGCTTCCACCACTTCCATTCTCAAAACTTCCTGCTTATCCTTACTCCAGTGGCTGGAAGTTGAAGCTAGAGATTTTCAGACTGGAAATGAGGCATAATGTTTTCAAGCGGAGAGTAAATGACCGTTGGAACAATTTCTGAAGGGTCCTGGTGGATTCTCCATCACTGGCAATTCTTAAATCAAGACTGGTTGTTTTTCATAAAGCTCTGCTCTGAGAATGATTTGGGGGGCAGGTCTCTGGCCTGTGCTATGCAGGAAGTTGGAGTCGATGATCACTGTGGCCCCTACTGGCATTGGGATCTATGAATCCCTGTCCATCGTCATCTCCTTACACTCTCCCCCAGGCCTGGACTGACTTTCTCATTCCAGTGCATCAAACCCCTCACTCCCCATTCAATTCCACCAACAGACACTCGCAGCTCTCGTACACACTAGCCCACCCTCTCCAGCACAGCATGGGCATTATCAACACACACACACACACCTAAGTGGATGCTATCATCTGGATCTCATCTTATCTACATCTCCTTGTTATGCTGGAATCTCTTCAGGAGATCCAGACCCTTAGCTGAAGTAAATTGGCATAACTCCACTGGAGTCAGCTGTGGAACAGGCTCCATCTCCTTATTTTTATGGTTTGTACAATTCCAAGCATGTCAGCTTCAATTAACTAATAATAATTTTACACATTAATATATCTCAGTGTTGGGGAAGTGTTATTTTTCCCCAGTAGTCAATTACCATTTCCTCTTTCTTAGTTTCCTCCCATTGGTCCAATGTCCAGTCCTGAATAATTCCTCTCCCTCTCTGGCATTTATACCATTCTGATATTTTTCTTCAGTCATGTCAAGTGTAAAGCAGAACATAAATGTTTAACCAGTAATGCCAATCTCAAATGTTAAAAAATCATGAGCTGGGTTCCCGCCTCCTTCCTCCCTCCCCCCAAAAAATCATGATTTAATAAAAAACCATACCATTTTTTAAAATAATAAATATTGGGTTATTTAAAGTTGTTTCTGAGCATTTAAAGGTCACCTTTTCAAGCATTTCTCTACAACCATATGGTCAACAAACTTACTTTAGGAAAAAAACAAATGAAGCTGAGAATCTCACATGATTCCAGAAATTGGGGCTTTGAGGAAAAACACCAAAGATCACAAGAGTCACAATAAGCAAACAGTTGTAAGGCTGCTTCATAAGGATGTTCCAATCTGCCCATTTCAGTTGTTCCTATGGTAGATTATGCACCTGCAGAACACCCTGTGCTCATGTGCTTTGACCCTGATTTGAAGGGATAGCCTCTAGGAGTAAGAGGGAAGTTCCATTTCCAGGTCTCCTTGTGAAAAGTCCCTCCTAAAAAAGGAGCCATGAAGCCCCACTAGTGATATGTGTACAACAGGAGCAGGGCTGGGCCCAGAGGACAATGGCAAAGCTCCCACTGACTTAAATGAGGCAGGATCAGGCCTGATATTCTGCTGGAAAATTGTGTCCTAATTTAAACACGTGGTCCTTTTAGACAAAGCTCAGCTGAACTGCTCAGTTAATAACGGACTTTAGTGTTTAAAATCTAAAACCCACTGAATGAAATTGATAAAAAAGTACTTGGAAGCAGCATGGAAAGGAGAGTACCAGCTTCTCTAAAATGCCTGTAATTTCCTCCTTGCTCTCAGCCAAAACTCAGAAGAAGCAAGTGCAGCATCAATTTAACATCTGATGCATTGTGTGTCAGGGGATTGTCTCCTGCCCTTGCAAGAGCACAGGCTCAATGATCTAATAGGTCTTTTTCTGTCTCTAATAGCTGTGATACTGTGTGAGTTGGCAGCACTCTTTAGCCCTGATATTGCAGACAGAGAGGTGATCTGGCCTAGTAATTATGGCACAAGAAACCTGCCTTCTAGTTTTATGCTATAGTCTTGACTCTGACACTAGCTCATTATGGCTCCAGTCCTGGACCACTGAAACATGAGTAGTCCCACTATAGTTTGGGGTCTCTGTGACCTTACGTAATTCATTCTACACCTTAGTGACTCTGTTTCCATCTGTCATAAGCGTAAGTCCCAATTCTGAACCTTAGCGTCCAAAATCTGGGCGCCTGCATGAAACCTCCAAGCTTAATTACCAGCTTAGATCTGATAGC
>NC_133787.1:37283232-37357722 GCF_003597395.2 Chelonoidis abingdonii | reverse complement strand
AGACAAAAGACACACACCCAAAAATTCCCTCCCTGAGCTTTGAAAAATCCGGTTTCCTGATTGGTCCTCTGGTCAGGTGTTTGGTTCCCTTTGTTAACCCTTTACAGGTTAAGGAAACATTAACCCTTAGCTATCTGTTTATGACACCATCAACCCCTGTAAAATGGAGATGATAATTTCCAACCTTGGTAAAATAAATCACTTTATCTTATGTTCCAAAATGGTCATGCTGCAGGGTTCCAGCTGAGCTCCTGCAGGGATCAGCAAGGGTTTCCCCCACCCCACAAATCTTGTGGTGTTGCCATAATTTTTTAAAATCTGCTTCCACTGAAGCATCAGGGATGGCCATGGCCAGAGACAGGTTGTTGGATTGTGAGGTGGCACTGTGCATTCTTTCTCTCGGGTGCTTGGCTGGCTGGTTCTTGCTCACATACAGAATCTAACCAATCACCATATGTGGGGTTGGAAAGGAATTTCCCTCCAGGTCAGATTGGTAGTGATCTTGAGTGTGATTTTTGCCTTCCTCTGCAGCCTGTGGGTGCAGGTCACTTGCCAGGATTATCTAGGTGTATCTAACATCATCATTTCCCTGCTGTTGCAGGGGTCTCAGGTGCCTCTATCCTTCCCACTCTCTGTCTGTGGCACACAATAGTCTAGTCTCCTGTGGGCTGTAATACTTGGGTCTAGTTTCAGATGCTGGGTTTAGTGTGTGGATGCTGGGTGGTGGCCTGTGCTATACAGGATGTCAGACCAGATGGTCTGGTGGTTCTGTCCGGCCTTGAACTCTGACTTTGAGATCTTCTGAATAAAAGCTTCAGTCTCTGTTATAATAATAATAAATATTCAAAAAGGGATTGGATACTTCTGTGGATATCTAGAATATCCAGAGTTAAACAATCAACAATGACAGATTTTGGAAGCAATATTAAACAGTGTGCTTCAGGCCCCAAGTCTGTCTCTGACTATTAGGTCTCATCCTGGTCTCTGTGTGGGGCAGGTTATCTCACGTCTGCCTACTGCAGGATTCTTACACCTTCCTCTGAAGCATCTGGGGCTACTCCTTGTCAGAGACAGGACACTGGGCTAGTCTGATCCTGTCTGCAAACTTCTATGTTACTGGCTTTGTTATTAGCCAGACTATTACTTCAGTACCTCTCTGTGCCTTGAATGAAGTAACACGTTATATGTCTCATTTAGTATTTTGATCATTCTTCTGTTCTGTTTTAATTATTGTTCACTTATTATCATTGTATTTTAAGCGTGTACCATACCCAGTAAACTTCTAGGCAGCTGGGTGCTTTATAAATAAAGCTATCATTGTAATGAAATTAACAATAATTATTTTAAAATCAGCTTATTAGCATCAATTAGGTCTTCATCTTTGGATTCTGTAGGAACCTGAATATTTAAAGAACACTCAGTATTTGTGTTTGTTTCCCACTGACTTTTTAAAATGCTACAACAAGCCATTTATGGGAACAAAATAACTTGAGAGCTGACACTTCCATGGCACTTCTGCCATCCAGGATATGAACAGCTCTCATGTAAATTTGTCCTTGTGGGTGGTTGGCTCCTTGCAGCATTAAGAAAACCTGTGGAACAACATCAATACAAATAGCAATACAACACAGACACTAGATTCTGCAAGCACTCTTAATGGCAATATGAAAAGTTAGTTTAAAACAGACTGCCTCTACATTAAGGCAAATGGATCACATCCTCTCCTCTGTTACATTAACTTCAGGAGGGTTTGAAAGGATGTAACTGAGAGCAGAAATTAGCCCTACATTTGTAGATATACAAGGTAAATGTGAGCCCAACACTCCTGGTCCATCTCTGCTGTACCCATTTGGACCATTATTTCATAGGATTTACAGGGCAAGGACTTAATTTCATTCTCTGGCTTTTGTGGGGGAGGAGTATTTTGTATTTTCTTATAACAACACTTAAAACCTTTTTTTGTAGATCTCAAAGCACTTGACAAAATCAGGATTATAAGCATCACTATCTCCATTTCACAGATGAGGAAACTGAGTCATGGAGATGTTAAGGGTCTTAAGCCAGGCTAAACATGGCAGAGTCCCAACCTCAAGCCTCATCTCCCATCCACTGAACCAAGCTGCCCCTTGTGTGGTGATGAGTCACTCCTGTGCTAGGCTCCAGCCAATCCAAAAGCCAGGAACTGGTCTTGTGACTCCCAGATGAGGTATATAAGCCTCACAGGAGGAATAGCAGGTCAGTCTGCTCAACACCACTCTAGGGCTTGGAACTCATTCTTGCCTGATAGTGGCAACAGACTCCCCAAGCCTTAGTCCTCCTCCAACCTTGCACCAGCCCCACCCTGGCCTCCTGAGTCTGGCTCTGACCACTAGGCCTGACCATCCCCAGGACAATTTGACACCTCCCTTTTTTTTTTCTTACTGGTTGCACAGCACTCTACACCTCTATGGCAGTCTTCCAAAACAGTCATGAAAATTTGCTAGCCCAGGCACAAAATCAAATTGCTCGTCTGTGCCTAGTGAAAATACAAATGATATTTCACTTACCCATCAACTAAATTATTCACCCCAGGCATGTGGACAAGAACTTTGCAAGACTGATATTGATGATGATCCTTTTGGTTAGGGATGGCTGTGCAGGTGTAAGTGGTTTATAAGACATACAAATTATTGGGGCCCAAACAACCTCAGATGTTTGCCCTGAGACTTCAAATACCAGACTCCTATATAAATCCTCCTAAAATCACTTACATATAGCACAGAAGCATTCTTGCATTTAGCCTTCTTTTGGTCATTTATCCTGCCCTAGTGTTAGTGGTATGATAACAGATGGAGAGAGAATACACTGAGAAACATTGCTTATTGCATGAAGCATCCTGCATGGAGTTTATGATGGAGCACGTTCTCTGGAGTTAAAAGAATGCTCACTTGATTTATGCAAACTCTTCACCCCCAGGTTGTTGGCTTGTATGGGGTTTGTTAAAGAGAGACCTGGAAGAGCTACATAGACCCTTTTGTAAGTGTCCCACTAAGAATGGAGGAGTAGATATTCTCAGCATGGGCTTGGGGAGACCTGCCCATTCGGCACAGTGCTACTGTCTCTCTCCAAGGTCCTGAAGAGAGAAACAAGCCGGTCTTCAGAGACTAGATTGATGGAGCTGTGGGGTTTTTTCCCCCTGAAGTTTGGTGAGGTTAATTCAAATTGTGAACATCAATCAGGCCTAATCACTACTGTATCACTTCTCTATTTTAAGAGGGTGCTGGTTCTTGGTGGTATTTACCCAATGCTGCCTTAATTTCCAAATATAAAGTAGCTAAAATAGAGATAGGTAGGAAAGAAAATAGCTTTTAAAGCTATTTTTTTCAGTAGCCATTTTTAGGCCTGAGATTGGCAACAATTAATTTGATATTTTATTAATTTCCCCAACCCCACCTCTTAGTAACCATTGTTTTAGCAACTAGAAAGTCTGCTTCAAAACACAAAGCTTTTCGTGCTAGTTGGGGGGGGTGTGTGTTAAAGGATTTATGTGGCAGTACTTTATTTTCTAATCGAATTGTTTTTATAATTTCTTTCCCTTCGCCCCACCCCACCCCCACACATAGTTCAGCTTGGGAGAAATTGTTTAACATTTTAACCAAGCTGTACTGAGGTTTCAATTCAGAAATGAACTCAATGGGACAATTCACTTGCTTAAAGTTGTGCCTACAGTAACGTTCCTTGATGAATCAGGGCCTATGCCTTCAAAAGATTTCTGATCAGCCGCTCCATAAACAGCAGATCTGATTCACTTCTGCATTAATCCAGTTTAATGGTGGTATACTTCCAATGAAGTGACACTGTTGTAAAACTGGAGTAACCCAGCAGTAAATCAGGCCCAGTATCAGAATTTGACATAAAGCAAACAGTAAATCAGTCATTTGAAGCCTGTATAAATAAGAGTCCAGGCTAGAGGGCAGGAAGGGTTTGCATTCAGGGGAGTTGGGGTGTGATGTCTTTCCAAAATATGGTTTGTGTGGGAGTTATATCTATGGGACAGTGCATGGGATATGCATGGAAGTGAGTATATCTATATGCAGCAGGTGTGTGAGCGTGTAACTATCAGTGTGATATGGGGAAGCATGTGTTTGCAATGCACATGGTTGGGGCACATGTTACATGCATGTGGTTCTTTGTGTTTGTGGGATGTAATTATGTGGTCTGAGTGGATGTGTCAGGGAGACTGAGCATCTGTATGGGGCTGAGGGACTATGTGGGTATGTGTGGCAAGACTGAGCATGTGCCTGGCGATGTGTGTGTCTGTGGGAGGTGTGAGAGTCTGCGATCTCCATACGGGGGATGTGTGTGAGAGACAGGTGTGAGTACAATGTGTGTGTTGGGTGGGGGAAAGACACACAGGTCTGTGAGCAAGATAGGAAGAGTGGCTGGTGGAAACAAAACTGAATTCTTTGTATGCCATATCCTAAATCCAAGCTAAATGCACAATACATTTGTGCATTATTCCATGCAAAAGATGGCTTCCCGAAGTCAGCACTGGCAGGGGTCACTGGAGTTCTGAGACTTTTGCTGATGCTTTGCTGCTTTTCTATCTACTGTTCAAGAAAAAGTACAATTTTGAGTCAAATCCCCTCATTCACTAGCATCCTGCTTTTCAACTTCCCATTTGGTGACCCCTCATTTAGCACCAGTTGATTTTACCATACAATGTAAGGGACTGATGTTTAGCATTGGTGGCAAGCAACAGATGATGGGACAATGATTGCAATACACCTGAAAGTGACTAAACTAATAATCTGGCTAAATTAATGTGATACACATAATTTCTAATAGCTGCCTCTTTCTTATGATATCCAGACAATTATTCTTTCAATATAATGACTGCACGCATCTGGACCCAATTACCCAAATGCATAATGATCATTTAGATTTAGTGCCAGGAAGCCCGGAGATGCCCAGATCTGGCCTTTTTGCCCAGACAGAGTGGCGACATCCATTCAGGAAGGGACCGTGGCTGCTTAGTACCCAGGGATCCTGGAGCAGAGTTCACCTAAGTGTGATTTTTATTGGGTTCAGTCATCCCAAGGTGAGCATCAGAATGAGATGTTATGATGAGCGGTGCTTTGAAAAGAATACAACTAGGTCACACTGGAATATACATTTTGTGCTTTATATTTTCTCTTGGTAATTACAGGCCTAACCATAGGTACCACTTTATGTAGTTATCTATCACATCCTTTTCCCTACCCTTATAACTGAAATAACTTTGCTACAGATGCTATCCTTTTTTCTTTTCCCTAGCAATTTTCTTAACCCTTCCTAAAATAAGATTATTTTTTTTTTAATCGCAAGCACTGACTAGATGGGGATGAAAGCTTCGTTTCTGGTAGGTTCTTGAGAACTATGAATTGCTCATAGTCTGCCCCCAGTTTGGGTCTGGTGCCCTCGCTTCTCAAAGAACTGTTCTGCTGCAATTAGTCACAGGCATGCATTGCTGGTGACTGCGTGTACGTACGCATGCATGCACACTCTGCCAGTCTGATGACATGCAGTTCACGGAGCCGCGTAGTTTGAGACTTTTACAGCCTGACTTCTGTCTCTCTCTACTGAAAATGTTGTTTATCAGGGCCTAGATGTCACGAGGGGTATAGAAAGGCAGTACTATGGTCAGGCACATACATACAGGATCTGGACAGATTCTGTCCTAGCATTAAAAGTGCATAAGAAAAAAATCATTATTCCCCAAACCTAGAATACCTCTGCACAGAAGACTGTCAGTATTTAAAGACTGCTTCACAACGCAAACCAATAGGGTGACCAGATGTCCTGATTTTATAGGGACAGTACCGATTTTCGGGCTTTTTCTTATATAGGTTCCTATTACCCCCACCCCATCCCAATTTTTCACACTTGCTGTCTGGTCACCCTACAAAACAAACAGATTTAAAATGCGCTCCTGATTCTTTCCATGCTATGTGAAGCAGAAGGCTGCAATTGTATTTTCTTTTGGGGGGAAAACCCTAGCAATGTAAAATTAATTTTTTAAATAGACCATTCCATTTCTTTTTGGAAAAACTAAAATCTGTTTCAGGTAACATTTAATGTTGCCTTCTTATCTCATCATAAAGCAGTGAGCTCTGTTTGTAAGACATGTCTCTGGAAAGAAGAGCTTTTTCCCAGCTTCCAGGAAGACCGAAAATTGCAATGTTTGAGACCTCTCTCAGTCTAAGAGTTCTGGAAAAGAACACCATTGGCAAGCCCAGTTTTGATAGACACACACCCAGTAAAAACAGGCTAGCCTCATTAATTCCATTGGCTTCTAACAGATAGGCCTGATTCTTTTTATGGTGGCAGTTAGATTAGATGGAATGATACAGCCACTTGCAGCAGAAATGCAGCTGTTCGGCCTTAAAGCCTGTTAGTCTGACAATTTTTGATCACCCTCGCTGAGTTTTTTTGTGTTTTTATTTAATCCTCATTTCCCTTCAACATTTTATTAAGTCATGTTGAGGGAAGAGCTCTTTCTATCCCTCCTGAGCGCCTACAAAATGCATTATGCTGTAGTGAAATAGGAGCATAAGAATCCTATTTGAATTAAAGTCTCTTGCCTGGTATTATCACGTGTAGGTTTGTGTTTGGAGGGGACAGGAAGGTGATACATGGATGTAAAGATCTGACCCTTGCTGAGAGCATTTGCATCTGTTTCTTATAGCTAGAGTTTCAAATATCTGTACAAGATTTTGCAGTAGTGCAATGTCCATTCTACCCATGGCTGCTTCAGAGGCTTGGTGGAGATCCTACAGGTTATGGTGGTGCAGTCATGACTCTGAATCCAACTTGGCCTGTCTCCTTTCAACTTGGCTACACTGCCTCCTGCCTCCCTGGATTAGATCTGTGTCCCTCTTCCTCCCATACCCTTCTCTGAAAACCTTTGGTCATCTTTAGGGAGAAAAAGCTTAGAGCCCCATTGAACATATGATGCAGCTTGTGTCAAAGGGCTGGGATAATGCCATGCTGGACTGGCTTCCTGTACCCTATAGGAAACTGGTGTGATCATCACTCGGTCTCAACTAGCAGGCTGCAAACTCTGAAAGTTCAACCCAAACAAAGCCTCCCTCTTATGGGGGAGGCAGAGAAAATTTCTTCTAACCTCTTATTTCCATTCATCCCAGCTTGAGCCGTCTCAGAAGATACTAATGCATCACTTACCTCCATCTGAGTAGGTCTCTGTCCCGTAGCCATCCTGTAATCCATTGCTCCAGGTGCCTTCGTATTTGGCCCCATTGCCACTGCATTCGCGGACCCCATACCGTCCCTTAAATCCATGAGTCCACTCTCCTTTGTACACCCACTTCCCCTTGCTCTCCAAACCGATGCCATGGCGCTTGCCCTGTGCCCAGGTGCCCTGGTAAGTGTTGCCACTGGGCCAGGTGTAGACCCCCAGCACCTCAAAGCCGTGACTCCAGGAGCCTGTATACTCGCCTTGACCCTTCGGGCCGGTACAGATTCCATGGCCGTGAGCCTTTCCGTCCTCCCAACCTCCACAGTAGGAGCCTCCATCGTCAAAATTAAACCTTCCCCCACTGGACATGCATGTAATTCGGTTTGCAAATCCCCAAAAAGGTGAAAAAAGAAAATGGCAAAAAAATTGAATTATTATTTAATCAAATCTGCATCCTGCACCGGATCCAGGGTGCTGCTTAAGCCAATGTCTTGGCGTTATTCATTCTCGAGGAGGATCCTCCGGATCAGTTCCTTCTTCTTCTGCTGTGGAAACAGTATCACACCAAAAAAAGGGAGGGGGAGAGGGCGTGGGGGGGAATAGCAGCAAGAAGAGCAGCAGCTATAAGGTTTTGGTGCAAACGACTCCACCTAAAAATCATCCAACGCAGAGTCCAGGAAAGGGAAATAAAGGGGGGAGGGGGAAGAAGATGGGGGCAGAAACTACCAACAATTTTTTTTTTAAATCCCTGTCTCAACTCAGAAGAAATCAAGGGTCTCAGCCCCCCAGCTGTGACCTCCACCTGGGGCTGCGCGCTGCTGATACTGACTCGCGCGCCCCAGCCCTGGCAGAAGCGGCAGCAGCAGCAGCATATTGGAGACTCGTGGCTCAGCAGCAATGCAGTGTCTGTGTCTCCCCGTCGCACGCTCGCTCACACAGGCGCACACACACACCCCTCAGCCGAGAAAACAACTGAGCTGCTCTGATTCCTCCCCCCGGCAAACCTCACTCCGTTCGGCCTCCGCTCGGGGTTGGGAATAAGTCCCGCATCTTGGTGCAAAGATGCTCTCAGCAGTGGGAAGGCTGGGGTGGGGGGCGGAGGGAGGAGGGGTCTCTCTCTTTTTTTTTTTTTTTGTGTATCTCCAGTCTGGGTGGGAAAGAGGGGTCCTCTTGCTTCCCTCTCTCTCCCTTCGGTCCCCCCTTCCCTTCTTCCTGTCTTCCTAGTGGTTATAAATCTTCCTTATTAAGGACAACAGATCCTAGGCGGGCTGCTCTCGCTTCCATGCTCAGCCCGGATTTAAAGAGACAGGAACTGCGTAATGTGGAGACTCCCAGAACAGAGCTCTCCCATCAGACGCTTAACCCACTACCTCCTTGGACACAGCAGGCTTATCTCAGACAAAACAGGCGGCGGGGTTAGCCTGCAGCAGGGTGTTTATTCATGACAGGCTAGGATCTGTCAGCACAGAATCTAGAGGAAAAACAAACCCTCGGGCTTGTCTCCTTTATTTATTTATGTATTGCTGCCTCTACTGTTCCTCGCCTACCCTCCTCCCCAGATTTAATTGCTGGCTAGTCTGTACTTCTGGACCCTGTTTAAAATAAAGGAGAGTCGATTTATCTTAATGTTACAGGGCCAAGCATGTTGTTAACTCCCCACTGCAAAGTCTTGGGGCAAAAACTGCCTTTTGTACAGGGCCAAGCACACCAACAGTGCAAAAAGACATTATTAATTAGCTATCGCTTGTTATTGTTTAATGCGGACACCAGAGTCTGGGCTGTATTAATAAGCCATCTGCCCTTCTGTCTAATTCATATTAAAGTTGTCTCACTCATAAACCCCATTTTACTTCACGACCATCCTTGCCCCATAAAAATGTGCGTGAGAGCAAAGAGCCAGCAACAAACACCAGGCACTTGTGGAATTCTTACAGGCTAGAAAATGATCAACATACTGTAGCTACTCAAGACCATGCTCAGTGGAGCTGTAGTCACAGCAGCAGTGAATTCAGACCACACAAGGCTCTAATTCTGAAAAAGCATGTGCTTAATTTAAGTACCTGAGTACTTAAGTACTGGAGATACGTGCTTAAGTGTTGGCAGGATCAAGGTTTATATTTTCATGGATTAAAAGCGGGCCTTTCAATGTCAGAAAATATATATATTTTAATATTGTTCACATGAGCTGGAGCCTGGCAAAGCAGAATCTGGGAAGTGGGAGGGGGGGCAGGTGGAGGAGATCAGCCTCCTTCAGAAAATGTTTGTGATTTTGTTGACTCCCAGCCACATGCTTGAGTACCTCCCTAGTCTTTCCACTCCTGCATTGTTGTTATTATTTTGTGTATGTATATTATTGTTAATAATTAGTGATAGACTCGAGGCAAGATGATGTTTGGAACTGGACTCAGATCTGAGGCCCCAGTTCAGCAAAAAATGTAAGCATCTGCTTAACTTTAAGCAAGTGTTTAAAGTTCCATTCAAATCTGTAGGATTTAGTGGCACATGCTCCAAGACAAGTAAACGCTTAAGTGCTCCTCTGAACAGAGATGTATTGCTGAATTGAGACTTGAGTCTATATTTGCCCAAGCTTGGGGAGGTTTCAGATGTAGGATTCCCATTTGGGTCCATCTCTATTAGTAATTTTTCACCCTATTCAGTATAGTAATATATTTTAATGTTTATTACATTCTAGTCTGTAAGAATATGTTTGGTAACCTTTAGCCTCTCATTCCTAATTATTCTAAGTTACTCCTTTGTGTTAGAGTAGCATTTAGAGGCCCCAGCTAAGATCAAGGCCATATTGTGTTGGGCACTGTACAGACACACAACAAGAGACAGTCCCTGCAGCGAAGAACTTGCAGCCTAACTGGATAAAGGGTTGGAGAAAGAGATTCAACCAGTGCAGATGGAACAGTTTCCACTGAAACAGTTTTTTGATGGAAAATTGTTTGTTCAGCAAATTGGAAGTTTTCACAAAAGAAATCCCTATTTTCATCAATACTCTGTGGGTTTCCATCAAAAACACAGAACCTGGAAAAAAATTCAGTTTTTGGCAACCAAAAGATCAAACTTTTTGTTTTATTTCCAACAAGAACCCCAGAACAATTCCAAGACCATTTTTGAGGAAAATGAAATTGGTTTACACTTTGTCACAAATTTTCAAGGGGAAAAAGGGATTTCCCTGCCAGCTCCAGATACAATATAAAAGCAGAGTGATGCCTGGCATGCATCACATCACTTCCATTTTTTCCTCCACCACGTTAAAGTATCTTTTGTGTATTTCCACATGTTAGCCTCCTACTTTTTAAATGTGAGCAGCCACTATTCCATTCCACCAGCTGATTCTAATGAGTCCCATACTCTATAGAAATCACCTGCCAGAGTATGCTCATCCACCCCCAAAAGCCATGCGTAGCACAATTACTGAATAAATTCACTCTAAACAACATGTACGTAAGAACAGCCATACTGGGTCAGTCCATCTAGCCCAGTATCCTGTTTTCTGACAGTGGCCAATGCCAGGTGCCCCAGAGGGAATGAACAGAACAGGTAATCATCAGATGATCCATTCCTGCCCATCATAGCTAATAGCCATTGATGGACCAATCCTCCATTAACTTATCTAGTTCTTTTTTGAACCTGTTATAGCGTTGGTCTTCACAACATCCTCTGGCAAGAAGTTCCATAGGTTCACTGTGTATTGTATGAAAAAATACTTCCTTTTGTTTGTTTTAATTCTGCTGCCTATTAATTTCATTTGGTGACCCCTGGTTCTTGTGTTACGAGAAGGAGTAAATAACAATTCCTTATTTACTTTCTCCACACCAGTCATGATTTTATAGACCTCTATCATACCCCCCCCACCCTTAGTCATCTCTTTTCTAAGCTGAAAAGTCCCAGTCTTATTAAACTCTCGTTATATGACAGCTGTTCCATATTCCTAATAATTTTTGTTGCCATTTTCTGAACCTTTTCCAGTCCAAATAGATTTTTTTCTGAGATGGGGCAACCACATCTGCATGCAGTATTCAAGATGTTGGCATACTATGATTTATATAGAGGCAATATGCTGTTTTCTGTCTTTTTTTAATCTTTTCCTTTCTTAATGATTCCCAACATTCTGTTAGCTTTTTTGAGTGCTGCTGCACATTGAGTGGATGTTTTTAGATAACTATCCACAGTGACTCCAAGATCTCTTTCTTGAGTGGTAACCTGTTAGGTTCACATCCTCTGGGGCACCTGGCATTGGCCACTGTCGGTAGACAAGATACTGGGCTGGATGGACGTTTGATCTGACCCAGTATGGCCATTCTTATGTTCTAATTTAGACCCCACAATTTTATATTGTGGCAAATTGCCGGTATTGTTCTCTGGGTCTCGCGCTCTCTCTTCTCTGGGGTAGGTTCAGGGCGATATTGCTTGTCTCTGAACCAGTTCTTAATCACTCCCCTAGTGTCCTTGGAGGAGGGGAGTGGAGAGGGAGGGACCTGGGCCCGCCCTCTACTCCAGGTCCCAACCCAGGGGCCCTGGGGTTGTGGTGAACCACTTGACTAGCGCTTTCTTACCCTGGGTTACTTCCCTCTCATACCCGTCAGCTTGTGAAGGGCTTCTCGCCTCTCTTCTATACAAGCCTGGTGCCCCTTACCTAGGGTTTCTGTTGGGCTTCCCAATCCACCGCAGCACTCCTCCAAACCTTCTATTTCTCTCTGGACAAACTCTTCTCTTCTGCAATCTGCACTCTGCTCCAATCCAACCTTTCTCCTTCAACTACCACCCCCTGTCTGACTGAAGCAGGGGTTTATATCCCATGACTGGAGTCAGGTGCTCTAACTGGAGTCAGGTGCTCTAATTAATCTAAAGTAAACCTTCCTCCCTTGGCAGGGAATAAGGCCCCCTGCTAACACTCTTATGCTGCCCTCTGGCCATGCTGTATCACAATATGTATAGCTGGGATTAAAAAACATTTAATGAAACCTTGTTTTAAAAAAAATCAAGTTGGAATTTCTTTTAAAAAGCAATCAGTAATCTATTAATACTGCACTCAGACAAATTTAGGCCAAATAAATATTGCAGGAAGTTTATAGGTGTGAGGTTTAGTGATGGGGTTGTTTCTGTAGCTGGGCCATTCAGCATGCTTTCTGATTTTTAAAACTGAATATTATTTTAGGGGCAGCACTCCAGTGGCCTCAGTGCTAGGGGCAATTTCTACCTTTATTTATTTTCGTGTCATTCTAAATCTATAGTTGCAGAAGATGAGGCCAATGGGAAGGGCATTGGGTAAACATTTTATTTCCATATTTTGATATCATTGGTCACTGCTTTTACTTGTTGGTACCATTGGATGAGCAGCACATACTGCACAGTAGTTTCTTTTGGGACGAGGCATCGTTAAAGAATGACAAACGCTCATTTCATGGCCATTTCTGCTACACAGCTGTTAGCACATCACTCTGTAGCTGATGAAGATCAGTGACACATCTACACAATGAAACTTCTCTTGCTCATTAACCCTATGGTGGATTTAGACTAAATGAAGTCCAGATCCAGTCCATGGAAAGCTCGCCCCCATGCAACTCCATGCCTCTTGCTAAATTGCTTGCAACAGACCTGACTCCCTATCCTGTGCATGCTGCGTCTGGCTCCCCCTCCTTTGACTTTATGGGTCCAAATGCCCCGCCTCAGTACAAGGCCCTGATGTGTGGAGGCTTCCTTAATCTACCTTATCTTGAAGCTAGCAGAAGGGTGGTAGAAAGCCTGGAAGGCAGTGTAACCATGGAGGGGCTTCTGGTTGGAAGGCAGGGGTTCCACCAATGGGGAGATGGCCTCTTTGCAAATTTCTTCACAGCTCCTCCCCAGGAGCTGGGGAGATGTGGCTGGTGTGGGTGCATTACTGCCAGGGGCGGCTCTATGTTTTTTGCCGCCCTAAGCACGGCAGGCATGCGGCTTTCGGCAGCACACCTGCAGGCGGTCTGCTGGTAACGCAGATTCGGCGGCATGCCTAACAGGAGGTCTGCCGATGCCGTGCCATCAGCGTCCCTGCCACCGAATTGCCGCCGAAGCCGTGGGACCAACGGACCTCCCACAGGCGCGCCACTGAAAGCCCCCTGCCTGTTGCCCTCACAGCAACTGGTAGGCTGCCCCCCGCGGCTTGCTGGCCCAGGCACATGCTTGCTCCACTGGTGCCTGGAGCCGCCCCTGATTACTGCATGGATCAGCTGGTCAAAAGAATGCACGAGGGCAGGGCACAGCTGCAGATGCTGTTTGTGGCCCTGAATTTCTGTGACCTGGGGAAGAGGGTTCAGGCATCCTTATTGGCCCAGAAAAGCCATGGCAAAGCCTGCTTACTCAGGGTTCACACAGTGGTTTAGCTTGGAGAAAATGGTCACACTGAGCATGATCCCCTGCCTTCCTAATTACCTTTCGGGACCTCTCTGTGTGTCAGCCTCAGGCATTCTGGCTTCATTGGGTTAGGGGAGGTGCAGAAGGGAGTCATTGAAGCCTCTTCCTGTTGGATCACTTCCCACTCTCAGCCATCTACAGTCCGTGTAAGATGACGATTGATCTGGCCATCTGTGGGGCAGGGGGTAGCAAACCTATCATTGAAGTTAATTGGGGAGGGTGAGTGAGATAATATCTTTTATTGGCCCAACTTCTGCTGGAGAGAGAAGCTTTCAAGCCACAGCTGTGTGTGCTCAGAAACTCTCTCTCTCTCACCAACAGAAGTTGGTCCAATAAAGTGTATTACTTCACCCACCTTGTCTCTCTAATATCCTGGGACCAACACAGCTACAACTACACTGTACGCTGAAGTCAGCGTCAGTTTCACCTGCCTAAATGCTGCCATATCAGGCCAACAGTGGGTATGTTTCTTGAATACCAGTAATTATTTTGGGTGAGGTAATATCTTTTATTGGATCAACTTCTGTTTGTGAAAGAGACATGCTTTTGAACTCCACAGAGCTTTTCTTCAGGTCTGGGAAAGGAACTCAGAGTGTAACTTGAAAGGTCGTCTCTTTCGCCAACAGAAGTTGCTCCAATAAAAAAATATTACCTCACCCACCTTGTGTCTCTGGGACCAACAGAGCTACGGCAACACTGCAAACAGGAATTATTTTGGAATTCATTTGGTCAAATCTTGATACGTTTCCCCACTATATTAAAGGGGACCGTTATTGACTGAGCCTTAACTCAAATTAGTGGGTTTCCACTTAACACTAATCATCTTATCTCAGATTACTAAACTACTAAATAAATAAAAATGAAATAGAATAATATAACACAACAAATAGCCAACAAACATGTGATAATAACCAGCATCCAATGGATCAACCAACTGAGCAGGGGCAAGGGGAGACTACCCAATGCTCAGACAGGATGCAAAAAGCAAAACCCACAGCAGTAAAGGATTGCCTGCCTCTGGTGTGCCATGTTTACAATGACATGGGGCTCCTATCGTGCTGGGACGAGGCGTGTTTAACATCATTTCAGTGCTGTTCTTTGTGTGTATGGAGCCAGCATGGCATCTGTAAATAACAACCTGTGAACAGAGGAGAAATCACACTGCAGCTTCCTCTTGCTTTTGGCAAACAGGCTTTGTGGCATTGGAGTTGGGTATCATCTGTCATTATAAGCTTTCTGTTACCAGTCAGTTCAAGATAATGCAGTTATACCTCTGCAAATGGGAAAATACCTTTCATTTAATTTCATGCTAGCAACAGCCAGTGTGATGTTGTATTGACTGAATACTGTTTGGGTTTTTTTTTTAGTATTTTATTCAGACTCATAAATTCTGAAGCTGAAAGGGATCACTGAGAAAATCCATTGTGACTCTTGCATAACACAAGCCATAGAACTGCCTCAAATTACTTCCTGTTTTAACTAGAGCAGATCTTTCAGAAGGATATCTAATCTAGATTTTCAAATCGCCAGTGATGGAGAATCTTTCTAATATTTGTTTCGTCGCTGATATCTTCAAACCATTAGCATCATTTGTGCCTTGTGGAAAATATTAGAAGACGTTGTTTGAGAAACAGATCCTCAGATGTATTATATCTTCTGTGTTTTCTTGTGTTCCCAGTAACTGGGAAATCTTTAGCGCGTGATCCTACACTTAAAAGTGGCTCTGTAAAGACAGCATTGTGGCGATCCATGTTGACTGTGTCTCAAATGCTACAGATCAGATTTGCTGGCCTTAAAAGTGAAAAAGTGTTTTTTCTAACTTCATACTGCTGCTGGGATCTGAAAGGCAAGCTGGAGTCTTTCCTTCTCACCCTCTGAAATACAGATTCTGTGAGCCAACTTCTGTTCTCAGTTATCCCCGTGGAACTCCATTGTCTTCAGATTGCACCCTCTGTTATGTGTGTGAAACACCAGTATATTTAGTGGGGTTACACAGTTGTAACAAATTGTAAGCAAGGTCCTTATTCACCTTCAGCATATGTTTATATGGGAACAATGGGGTGTGCTTGCACCTCAAGTAGTTCTACCTGAGCTAGCTTTCATCTAGCTAGCTCAGGTACTGGAGCAGAGAAGCCGTTGCAGTGCATACTGCAGCATGGGCTGTACAAACCCACCTGGAACCCTGGGTGATTTTTTGTGGGACAGGGCCACACTGAAGTGTGCTGCTGTGGCTTTGCTGTTCAGGTATCTGAGCTAGCTAAATTAAAGATAGCATGGATATGGCTACTCGAGCTGCAGTGACACCTCATCACTGCAGTATAGACTGACTCTGATTTGGTAACCCTTTACACTTCCTGCTTTTTGATCCATAGAGTGCAGATCTCTATGTAGTATATTAAGCCCTTGCTCTGCAGGTGAAGTTCCCACTAATGTCTATGACCCAAGTGCATGGAATGGGCCTTAGATATACACATTGTGGATCAGAGCTATCTATGGGGGAAAGGCGCAGAGAGTTTTGCTCTTTACATTCAAGGCAAAGTTCTGTCCATAGGCACTCTCCGTTTAAAAACAAAACCCAAACCCAACCTTCCCCAGCAGCAGGGGCACAGAGTAGAAGTTAGTTGTCCCTCTTCTGCTCACCACAGATCTTCAGGGTGGTTGTTCTGTTGGCCTTCAGTCATAGGAGCTGTGAGGAAGCATTCTGGAATGAGATCAGGAATACAGTGTGTTTATGCACTTGCACACAATCGCTGATAGATTGTGCAGACCCCCATCTGCATGGGGGGTCCATGAGTGGTCTGCTGCCACTCACAAGACAGGTGCATATTAAAGTTACTTATGCAACATACAGGCCTGATTCCTTTCATTTACACCATAATCAGGAGTAACACTAGTGAAGCCAATGAAGCTACACCAGTGTCATACAGATGTCTGAGGGGCCTCTGGGTGCATCCTTTTGAGGACTGCTTGGGCTACATATCCCACCCTGGCTAGAATGTGTCTGATAGCAATTCCCTAGCATAGATCAATCCTGAATTGTCTACGTTTTACCAGTTCTAATGACATCAGAATGAAAAATATCTCTCCAGAGACTTGATTGCTTTTCATTTTAACTTTCTCCCCTCTTTCCCAGTCCCCAGTTAATAGTGTTTCATTAGATTAAAGTCAGCTGGTATAGTCCACAAGCTTTCCCTTATCTCTCTGGTCTCTAACTAATCTACCCCAAAAGACAACAGAATGATATTGTAACAAGCAGGATTGTTGCTAATCTCCCAGTAAATTACAGATTATGAAAGTGATTTGAAATGGTTGGACATTTTATTATTGAAGGAGGTCCACCTGTGAGTCACAAGTAGCATTTTTCTGTCTTAGTGTGTAACCACTTCAGTGCTAGTAATCTCTCCCCAGGTCAAGACCTGAGTTAACCAGAAAGAGAAACTCTTGCATGTGTTTGGGTTTAATACTGGTTTGCTATGAGCTGTACAGAAAATAGGGAAATGTTTTACACTCCTTGTCCCTCCCGAAAATATGTTTGGGGATAGAGAGTTAATGGCCGTGCTATATGTGTACAATAAATTAGCTTGATTGTTTTCTCTGTGCTGGGCCTGGGCTAAGTGCATTTGCTGGTCACTGAATGTATCCCATTAGAATGTATCCCATTAGCTTGCTGTGCACAGTGTGCATCTGTTTATCCAGCCAATTACAGCAAATCTGATCTGCTTTATCCGGGTAAAAATAGAGCCAGTTTCTGCGAAGAAATCAAGAGGCACAAAAAATGGCAGCAAAGAAGCTGATCCTGATCAGCTGAGTGCAGAGAGGGCAGGAAGCTTTCTGCTGGTAATTGGAAGTATTTCAAAAGGTTGGTGTTTGTTTTGTTTTGAACACATGACAGAATGAATTGTTTTTCCTTAGGTCTTTGCTCAAGCCGGTACCCTTCATGCACACTTTGATAAATTGAGTAGGAGAGGGCTGGGAATGGAATGCAGAGCAGTAGAGACCTCATCTGGGCACTGATGTTTCATGCACTTTCAGAAGTGCCTCGTTTCATTGCAAGCGCCTGCCCTGGGTGAATGCCAGGCCAGTATAAAAAGCCAGTGGCTGTATTACAGTAGTTGTAAAAGGAAACATGATCTTGAGATTAAGGCACTAGACTGGGACTCGAGATCTGTATTCAGTTCCTGGCTCTTCCACACACTGACTCTGTGACCTTAAGCAAACTATTTAATCTCCCTTTGCCTCAGTTTCTTACTCTATATACTGGGAATAAGAGCAATTTCCTACCTCATAGGGATGGAGTGGGGATAAAGTCACTGTAGACTAGGAGGTGCCCATATGCTCTATTGATGGGCTCCGTATAAATACCAAGATGGACAGCGGTCTATTGTAAGGAAAGTAGGCAGTAAAATGGGTGCATTTGGATAGTTATACCCAGAATGCCCTTTCAGCTCCTAGCTATTGCATCGAACTGTATGAACCAACCGAGAGGTTTGAGGGGCATATGCAATGGGTCTTTGTTTTGTGTGGCCAACAACTTACTAAGCAGCTCCTGAATGTAAAGTGATTCATATTAACTGTGTGCCACCACCACTGGAGAGAGCCTTAAAGGATCGTAGTGAAGTTGTTTAGGGAAAAAATTCAGGTCTTCTTTAACAAAACTCAAGTCTAAAGAGAGATTAGAATGATTTTAAAGAGAGAGGTTTTAAAGGACAGTTTTTCATAAGTGTAGTTTGATTTCTATATGGGAGGGGTGTGCTCCAGTCAGGCCAATGGGCCAAATGTGTGCATGGGGGGCAAATTTCACACTGTCTGAGGCTTGTAGTTTGGAGGGGCAACACCCTCTCTTCCCCCCCACCATACTACACTCATGGTTTTCATATTTATTTAAATGCTGTCTTGCAGCATTGATCTTCAACCCATCAGAACAGTGCTAGTGCGAGACACCAAGTGCCTGGGTGTCCTGACTCATGTTCCTCCCTGCTTTAACCATTAGATCACACCACTTCTTTCTCTTGGCTGCCAGCAGTCAGGCTGGGAATATTGTGGGCTGAGGTTCCCATGCTCTGTCTGTGGAGGGAGAGCAGCATTGCTCTTACAGCAGTTGCTGATCAATGCATTGATCCCAGACAGAGATGCCTTTCCACCTTTCGGGAGTAAAGCATCAGATACTGACAGCATCTAGTAAGGGAGGGGATAGAATACAAGGACTGCATGAGCAGGAGAGAACTGGAAGAAAGTACCATGGTATGAGCTTAGTTCCTGACTTATGTGACCCAGATGTAGGATTTTTTGCAGGTCCCACCCCTCTCTCAAACCTTCCCTGGTCAAAGTATTCACACAGCAAATCCTATACTTCCATATTAAGGGACTGATTCTGCAGTCTTCACATGGGAAATGTTCCCAGTGAGTGTAGGATGGAGACACGCATTTAGGACTGGCTCCCAAAGTGCCAGCTGATGCCTGGATGCTGGATGTGGGTATCACACCTCCAAAAGTTGATCAGGATATTACTGAACTGCTTGGAGAGGGAAAATTAAAAAGGTATGGGAGTTGGTTACATTCAAGTCACTATCTGAAATACTAACCTACTACAGCCACCGTCTTTCTCTAATACCCTTGAGCTGGTTTAGTTTATGTGGATATCCAACTCCAAGCACTAAATCAGAGCACAGGCCCCCTCTCTTTCCCCCAAGCTGGGCATTACCACCCCTTGGGATATAGGGCATCATATCTCTCCCTTTCGCTTCCTCTCTCCTGTCTGTGATGGGGAAATATTACTTCTGCTGATCCTACAATGCTGGATCTATCAGCCACCATCCCCTGCCCAGCCTGACCACATGGACGGAACAGGGAGAGGAGCCCAAGATGGGATTCAGGTGCAGTACAACAGGGCATGGCCTGTGAATTAGCTCCAAGGTGTAGAATGTCTTGGGAGTTGGGGATATGGCTGGTCAGGGGGAGATCTATTACAGTACCTGTCTCTCTTCCAACCCTTATGACCTTTGCTAGGAATTGTCCCTTCAGGGCCCATCTGGACAGACTTAGGGTCCAGATTGTCCAGTTCAGAGTGCATGCCACAGGTTGTGGGGGCAGGCCGTGAAAGTCTGCAGGGAAGGGCTGTCACCAGCTTTATATCCCTGCTTCCCTCTTTTGTGACATTTCCTTGGGGTATCCAGAAGCGTAAGTCACCCCTTACCATAAGAGGGGAGTCTTTGTGCCATACTGTGTAGCAGCTCCCTGCCAGCCAAACAACTCCCTTAGAATTCTTCCAGTCCTGACATTGCTTTGCAGATTAACCCTTGGTATATGTGATGGACTGTCCACCCCACCTGAAGGGGCTAATGGAGGCCAGATGGGACAAATAACTTATTAGGCTGAAGGCTGAGAGGAAAGCCATAATTAGGGAAAGCTCACCTGTACGGGAACAGGTGAGGCTTCTGTAAAGCCAGGGAGCTGCTAGCAGAAAGGAGTGTTTGGGACTATGGAGGGTAGTCCACAGTTACTCCCTAAGAGGAGGGAATTGAGAGGCTGGCAAACCCAGAGAGTGGGAGAGAGCCAGAAAAATAGGAAAGGCTCAGGGGGAAAGCAGCAAGGTAGGACATTGCAGGCCTTGGCTGATGATTAGAGGGCCCATGAGCTGGGACCTGGAGTAGAGGGTGGGCCTGGGTTCCCCTGCTAGCCACTGAGGACATGGCATAGACCACACAAAGGACAGATGACTGCCTGGGATGATTTGTTCCAGAAACACTTCGTTACCCACTCCTCCTCCCCACCCCCCTCCGCCCCAGAAGGGGGAACAACATAGTGACCTGGCCAGAGGGCCAAGTCACAAAGAGGAGGTTGCAGTTCCTGGAGAGAGAGGACAATGGATAGGGTCAGAGGAGGGCAGCACCTCACAGAGCTAATCCCCAGGACGGCCAGGAGGAGGCACCACTAGTGGTTTCATATATCAGTATGGAGATGAACTGATAATAAACCAAGAAGATGTTTATTAATAAAGAACAGAGATGTAAGTGATACCAAGCAGAGACAAAATAAAGCAAAAATGGTTACAAATAGAACCAAAAGTATAACATTCCCAAGAGTCCACATAGAAACTTAGCAGGCTCCAAGGTTTGTCTAAAGCAGTTTTCTCGCCTACAGCTGCTTCTCATCGTCACCAACCCACATGGCTGGGGATCCACCATTCATAAATGCAAAGAGTGCCGACTTCTCTGTTCCCTCAGGGATGGATAACCAAAACATCTCTTGCTTCTCCTTATATTCCCCAAAGTTTGTCTTTGTCACCAGAGTCAGGATGATCCCCCTCACATTCACCCTCCAGTTTCTATCCACGCTGATTTCACATCCTCTTGGTAGTTTGCTCCTCCTGTTTACTGCCAGTGCAGATGAACTGGCCTTTGTCTCTGGCATCATCAGGCTCAATTTACATTAGAAACTGGGGGAATAATTGTCCGCCCTCTTGTCTGGAAGAAAACTTTGTTTCTCCCTTTGTTTCGTTACAGTCTTTAAAGAATAATATTAGTGAATATCCATAATTCCTCAGATACTGTTAATACATCCATTCCATGACAATATTAATGACCAGTGTGTCACCAGCTTTCATGTGATATCTTGCACGGCATTCCTTACAGATAAACACGATGACAGCAATGTGTTAGGTGTAGTTAGTTTGTCAGGCCTGATGAGAGTGGCTGACACAGGAAGGTTAACCACCGCCAGGCCTCTGTGTCACAGTTTTATCCTCCAAACACACTCTCTGTCTCACCAGCTCAGAAAGCAAACAAGCAATGTCTGTTTCACATGACTCCAGGCTTCAGCGGGCTGAAGAGATGCATCAGCCTCCTGAAATCTTGTGTTCTGAAATGTTTTTATCTCTGCTCCCAGGCTTTCCCCTGACTGTGGGCTTTGAGACCAGTGTCTAAAATAGAAGAGATTAAAAAGCATAGAGCTGCCGCAAGCATTTAATGAGTCATTACCTGTTTTCGGCAGGTCACTAAGTCAGCAGGAAAAGAGGAGAAGAGTTGAAAATCTTACTCAGGGCAGAATATCACAGCCCCTTCAAGTGGCAAAGAACATCATGTTATTTAGGGCAGTTGAAAGGTGTGTGAGGGGAACAGACTGGGATTTGCAAAATCCTTCACAGTATTAGCTACAGCGATTGTAACGCCAAAGGAAAATATGTTTGCACAGATAAGAGGTTTCTTTGCAGCTGGTGAAGCTTTCTGCTATTCTTCTTATGCCATTGTTCTCCTCCTCCACCTTAATAAGTTGTGGGGTGAAAACAGCTGTAGACTCCTATCTATATCTGTCTATCCGCCCACCCACTCACATCACTACGGTATCTGAGTGCCTTAACTGGTGCTGAATGTACCTGGTAAAGTGCATCCAGGTAGGATGCACCCACCGTGCTGCTGAATGTAGCAAGTACACATTTAAAAAATAAGAATGACTGATTGAATTGCATACTGGTGAAAGGTGCCAGCTTAACAGGCTTGGAAACTGCAACAGGTTCAAAATGAGTAATGGACATGCAAATTCCCCTCTCCTCCCCCCGCCCCCCACTCCCTTTTGTTGTCCTGTTAGTGGGCTGCAACCCTTCCTGAAGGTGTCTCCTGGAGGGGTGAAGGAGTTAGGTGTCAGATTTTAGGGGAAGTCGTGTTTCTTTACTCAAATTTGATAAAATAAGCGTCATTATCCCCACAAATCCCAGAGATTTTCTGCTAAAATGATCGGGTTAAACAATGTTGCCAATTGCTGCACCATTGGGCTTCAGAGTTCATGCCCAACAGAGAGAAATGGGGAGCAGTTCACACCTCTCTCACGAGCAACTGGTGATGCCCACTCCGTCCTTCAATCCTTCCCCATGCAAAGCTCGGTTGCTGGGGGTCACCAAATGAAATTAATGGGCAGCAGGTTTAAAACAAATAAAAGGAAGTTCTTCTTCACACAGCGCACAGTCAACTTGTGGAACTCCTTGCCTGAGGAGGTTGTAACAGCGTTTAAAAGGGAACCTGGATAAATTCAATGGAGGGTAATCCCATTGATGGCTATTAACCAGGTAAGGAATGATGTCCCTAGCCTCTGTTTGCCAGAGGGTGGGGATGGATGGCAGGAGAGAGATCACTTTATCATTACCTGTTAGGTTCATTCCCTCTGGGGCACCTGGCATTGGTCACTGTTGGTAGACAGGATACTGGGCTGGATGGACCTTTAGTCTGACCCAGGACAGCTGTTCTTATGAAGGGAGAGGGCATCCCCTGCCCATACTGCTCTCAGACTTCTGATCTTGTAAACCCTACAAATAAAGACACGGGAAAGGAGTATAGGGTCTCGGGAAAGCACTACCATTTCCCCCCAAGTCATTCTACCTAACCTGCCGCTCTTTCCCGTTCTCAGCTTCTGAAGGTTTTACTTATATCCTGATGCTACCAAAAGCAAGAGTAATATTTTTCAGTAGATGAGAGATTCCAGAAAATAATACCCAGGTATCCAGTCTTAGCCAAATGAAACATGGCCTGCATGTCAAGCCTTAATGTTCTCCTTTGAGTAGTTTATGTATGAGACTCAGGAGAAAGAATGCTGGGATAATTAAGGGTGACATCTGTCACTTGTATGTGAGGCTATGTGGCTGACAAAGTGTGAAGAGAAGAATCTTTCTTTGGAAAATGTACTTGGACTTCATTGGTTATGTGTACAAAACCTGTTCACAACTAGAGATACTTAATCCTGCCTTGAGTGCAGGGGACTGAACTAGAAGACCTCTTGAGGTCCCTTCCAGTCCTATGATTCTATGGTAGAAAGTACCAACAAATGGTAAACCCAGCATAAGCAACTTTATTGTATTATAATATTTAGCATTGTACAGCTTTTGTCAATCCCATGTGATCAAAAATCGTAAGTCAGGCCTCTAAAATCATAAAGGGTTTTTATATATATATATAAAATACACATTTTGGATTCTCTTTCTTTATTGTTGGGTTTTTAGCCTTTAGTGGTCAAGTTTGCAAGAAACTTGCTTTTTATTTACTATCCGAGAAGCTGAAATTCTCTCATAACCCCATGAATCCCAGAGCTGGGGCTTTGAGAAAAACAGCAGAAATCGTGACGCTCAATAAAATTGTGAATTGGAAATGCTGATTGATTTTGTTTTGTTTTGGTTTTTAGTACCATTCACCTGAAGATGCCAGGTGGGCAAGTATTCGTAGTCCACTTTACATTATAGTAAAACACATTTTGTTTGAATGGGCCCAGCTTACCAAATGATCTGGATTGCTCTGTATAACTGCCCTGTCCTCCTTATTTACCACTTTGCCGGTCTTTGAATCATCTGCCAATTTCATTGGCAGTGATTGTATATTTATCTCCTGATCATTGATTAAAATGTCGAATAGCGACTTGCTAGTACTGATCCCTGTGGAAGCCCACTAGAAACACCCTATTCAGGGAAGAGTCCCCTACTTTTTGAGATCAGTCAGTTCTTCACTGTATTATTATTATTATTATTTAAATTTTATATTAATGGAGGCCCTGAGTCCTAGTCATGGACTGAGACCCCACTGTGCTAGGTGCTGGACAAACACAGAACAGAAAGGTGGTCCCTCCCTGGTCCCTTCCGATAATGTATTTTGACTGCACTAACTTCTCATGATACACTCCAACTAACGTCATGGTTAAAAATAAAAAAGGGGGGCAATTTATGAGTGTTATGTCTCCCCATATGGCAACCTTTATAACAGTGTTTCCCAGAGGGTGGATCCTGACCCACCAGTGGGTCATGGAAAGGTTTTAGATGGGTCACCACATTCAGGGCCAGCTTAACCCATCACAGGGCCCTGGCGTAGGCAAACATACACATCTCCTGGGTTGATACTTCTATTCCTGACTGAGCCGGGCCTAACTCGAGTGACGCAGTAATCTTGTGCACCAGGTTGCAATGCCTGGAGCAGGGCGTTGGACCCAGCCCCACGGGACAGAAGCTGCCATTGTGAGGTGAGTGTGGGGCAGGCTTACTTTCCAATTCCCTCCCTGCCACCTTGGAGCCTCCTTACCATACCAGGCTGGGATTATGGTTGTGGGGCCAGGGTGGAGGATATATATAATGTGTAATGGTGGTCACCCCAGGAAAAAGTTTGGGAACTGCTGCTTTATAGTAATTCACATGGTCTCTCTTGGTGGGAGGGCAGTAGACAATTGAAAGCTACATTTTGTCACATTCTGGAAAAGAACCTTAGCACAATCTCAGGCCTAGAAAGCTGACCCCAGGAACAAACTGCAAGGCCAATTAGCAGCATAAGGATTTGAACTGTGGCCTTTGGGAAGAACAAGTCTGAAACTGCAGCTTTAACCTTTAATGATTTGCTGACCCATCAGCCAGCTGAAAGATTGCTGAGCAGATGTAAATCATAGCAGTCTCCGGCATCCCACAGCAGCAGGATGTGCTGCAGTGAAATCTTTCAGCAGGTTGCATACCCAGCATTGTGACGCTATTACAAGTCTTTAGTATGAGCCTGGCACTCCCTCTGGTGCCTTCCATAGGAGGATCTCTAAGTGCTTTACAATCATTAAGTAACTATGAGGTAGGTCACTATTATTATCCCCATGTTATATATGGGGAAACTGAGGCACAGAGAACTAGAGTAACTTGTTCAAGGTCACACATAAAGTCAAAGGCAGAACTGGGACAAGAAGCCACATCTGCTTCCCAGCGCTGTGCTTTAACCACCAGGCCATCCTTCCCCTAG
This sequence comes from Chelonoidis abingdonii, assembly GCF_003597395.2. Lineage (NCBI taxonomy): Eukaryota > Metazoa > Chordata > Testudines > Testudinidae > Chelonoidis > Chelonoidis abingdonii. The sequence goes on along the minus strand of NC_133787.1, from coordinate 37,332,366 downwards.
ATGAACTTCCAAAAGGCCTGTTATATATTGGAATGGCATCAATCTATTTTATGTGCTGCTACCTGTAGTTACTCTGCATCTCAAGCTGTAGTTCTTTATCACAATGTCCAGACTGTTGCAGGGCATTAGTGTGTTTAGCTTGTTGTACCTTCCCCTGCCTTGGAAACGATTTAAGGGCTGTTATTCTCTGTACACTATTATGTGAAAATCAAAGTCTGCCTGTTTCCACCAAGTGAAATAAATACAAGAGAATTGACTGTAAATTCCATTTGTTAAACACCATTTGTCTCCATGTATGGCCTGGTGAAGGACACTGGCGTTTGTGACTTTGACTGGGGCATGGCACATCCAGGCTGGCTAACTAGGAAAATAGTTGATTTGATGGACAGATGGGTGGATGAGCAGCATATTAGGTCTCTGCAGGAATTAAAATCTGCATATTTACTGAGGCACTGTGAGTATCTGTTCAGAGTTTTAAATCAATTTTGCTACTCCCTTTCATAATGCCTGCTAATTATAGGGTGCTTTTCACATTCAGGGTGCTATACAAACACCATCTAATTAAACCTCAGCACAGCAATGTGGAATTAACCTTTCTGCTTCAGTTTTCCCATCTATAGCACAACCAGGCCCATGGAGACCTATGTGTGGAGGCAGCTTTTCAGTGCTGGGATCAGAACTCAGGCATTGCTGATTCTTGCTCCCGTGTCCAAACTGATAGACCATGCCGCTCATTCAGTCCTAGCTGCTTCTCAATGTGTTGTTTCATTCTCTTAACAGGAGACTGAGGAAATAGATTCCCTTATTTAGAAAAAAAATCCTGCAGTATTCTACAGAAATAGTATTGCTTGCAATAGAGTAACTACATTTTGTTACTGCAGCATACTGTAATATTTTTAATGAGGGTTCCAACTTATCTTGGAATCTCCTAGACTGAAGGGATGTTTCTCACTTATTGCAAAGTGTGTGGTGTTCAGGAACCATCCTGGGGCCAAGGTACTTGCAAGAGATTCTCTTTAGTCAATGAGTAGTTCCAACTGGTTCTGCATAACACTTGTGTCATAAGTAGATAGGTAAGGGTTAATTTTCTTTTACCTGTAAAGGGTGAACAAAGGGGGAACCAAGCACCTGACCAGAGGACCAATCAGAGAACTGGATTTTTTTTTAAAGTCTGGGAGGGAAAGGAACTCGGGGTCTTTTGTTTCTCCCGGCTATGGATTGAAATAGCTTTTCTGCTAACTCCAATCTTCTTTCTAATATTCTACTATCAAGTGCGAGTACAAAGGAAACAAAGTAATAGGCCGTTATGTACTTTGGTTTGTAATTACATGTGTGTTGATTCTGCTGGACTGATTTAATTTGGCTATCTTTTAAATCAGACTGTATTCCTATTTCTTATAAGCCATATCCTGTATTAAGTTTCTTATGCAGAGTTTTTGTTAATGTAAGTGCTTTTTTATAGTTTCTTTTAAAACTTGTGGGAGTTCTTTTCTAGTGAGGCAAAGGGAAGAGATTCTGTGCCCGGAGGCTCTGTCACCTCTGTGTGACAGGCTAGGAGAGGGGAGCCCATGCTCTGTGGTACTTTCCTATTGTCCCAGGGGGAACAAGCTACGGGGAAAAAGTTGTAGGGAAAGAGGGAGAATCAACTCTATTCTCTGTTTAGGTTTTCTCTGTTACTGCTACGAGACAAAGGGAGGGGTGAATCTTTGTGTGAGCTTAACTAGGTTGAATGCATAGCCTCAGGGGAAAGTAGATTACTCGCTGGGTTGTATTCAAGAGCATGTAAGGCATCGCTTTCGGCTAACCCAAGAAAGGGGGGAAGCTGGGGATAGATAGGGAGACCCAGGGGGCTCTGGGTCTTGTGGGTCCCCAGGAGAAGTTGGGGGCGACTTGAGGTGATAGAGCCAGAATCTATCTGGTGGCAGCAAAGATAAGACCAAGCTGGTACAAGCTTGGGGGGGAATCATAGTAAGCACCCAGATTTTGGACGCTAAGTCCAGATTTGGGACAGACGCTATCACATGGTGGCGAGGTGGGAAATACGAATCCAGAAGCCAGTAATATATATTTCTTTCCTGCTAGGGATTAGCAGTGAGAAAGGGTTAGTTTTAAAGTGCTAGAGAGAGAAACTTTTTCCTGCCTCTTTGCAGTTTGCATTTAACACAGAGTTCATAGAGGGCCATTAGGGTCGTTGGTAAACAACAGCATCCCTTTGAGAGTATCCAGCCAGCTACACACAGGTAAATACAGTGCCTTTGCTTTGTTAAATTGCCTATCAAACAAAGCCAGAGGAACAAACCGTTGCTGGGCAAATTTCAAGAGACAGAAAGCCAGCAGTTCAGACAACTAAACCAGAGAGCACCACAACACAAGGAACCAGAATCATGTCTACCAAAGATAACCCTAAAGCAGGAACTCACGAGACTAGAGGCAGAGGAACAAATAAAAGCACGCGCAAAACAAGACATGGAAAAAAGAGTCCAAGAGATGGAGATTAGAGAAAAAGAAAAAAAGCTGCTTACAACAAAGAACAGCAGCCAAAAATCAGCCTTCAACGAGAGCTGGAACTACAGAGAGAGGCCCACAAGCAGGCCTTGGCATTAGAACAGGCAAACATCAGAACCCAGTAAATCCTACCCTCCGGCGCCAGTTGCTGGTCAACCGCAACGAAATTCCCAACTACAAGGCAGTAATGACCCGGAAACTTCTTGAAAATTTCAAAAGGGTCTGTATTGGGTACAGCATCCCTGAAGTACATGCTAGAGCTGAGTCACCTCCAGTGGACTTGCAGACGGGCGCTAAATGCCAAGGGGCCAAATGAACGATTAAAACGTTTCAAGTCCGGCCAGATCAGAATGGGAATAACCCAGTCACGCCCGTCGGCGGTTCAGAAACCAAAGTGGAACCCAGAGGGGTCATTTCCCGACCACACCTACTACGTTGGAAGCATTGTGACGCCTGGATATCAGAACCCAGGTCTCAACCTTTGAACACTGCGCCACCTCTGCAAATGGAGCAGTTTTGGATGGTGTTCCTGAGGACATAACCCGGTACATCCTAGATGGAAAACCCAAAACTCTCACCGAGGTGGGGAGATTGGAGCAAAGGATGGAGGTGGCAGAAAGCAAGAAAGCTACTGTAAAGGGGAGTAAAACCCAGGGGCCACACCGACAATAAACCCTACAACCGAGGGCAACCGCAATAAACCCACAACCGAGGGCAACCCAAAACCACCTACAACCAAGGGAAGCCACAGACACCTATCCTCCACCTCACCAGTCTTCAGAACTTACTTCAACCCAGTGACCGTTATCTGGAAGATGCTAAAGTGTAATGAAACGGGACACAAAGGCCAACTGCCCAAAGCCAACTGCCCAACGAACCCACCCGGGTGCAAGTCATTACACCACCACGCCAACAAAGATCCCAGGCCCAAAACGTCTCAAATCCTGAGTGAAGGGAACATTGAGAGTGGGCGGAAAGAAGGTTACGCGTGGAGAGACACGGGGCACAAGTGCAGCTATCCACCAATCTCGTCGTCCCAACTCATCACCCAAGCCAAAGGGGGCCAGGCCCTAACGCATTTTTCGCCAGGGTGGTTCGCCTGATATCCTTACCGATGCAGATCTAATTTCTGGCAGCCCATGAAAGCACCTGTGGGAAAATCATGGAGTAAACATTGGTTGCACCCCGACCACCATCAAACCAATGGCTGGTGGAAAGGTTAATGGAACTTGGGCCATAATCCATAATTCGTAAATAAATACCCAAAGACTGGGACCTAGAGTTGACACGGTTGCTCTTGCTTACAGGCTGTCCACATCCCAGTTTAGGGTTTTCACCATTTAAACTTGTGTATGGCCCCGAGGTTAAGGGGCCATAAGTAGTAAGCAACAATAGGAGGGTTTACACCTTCTCCAAGAACTAACATCTGGACTTGTCAGCACCTACAAACACCCTCGACATCTTTAGCCCTGTGAGAGAAAACCTAAAGGATACGCAGAAAGAGCAAAGGCCTGTATGATAAACATACCAGAAGACCGTTCTTCAAAGAGGAGACCAGTATGGTCTGAAGGCGCAACAGGCCCTAAGATGGAAGCATCTGGAGGGGCATGTCACGGTCAAGAGCGCTGGAAGCTGTTAACTACCTCTAGCATTTCCCAATCCTCACTAACACGAAAGTGTACCATGTTAATTCCTCAAGCCGTTTATTCGAGACTTACAGGTTGTTCAGGTTAACAGTCCAGGAGGAAATAACGCTGAGTGCTGACGGTGTCTACTACGACGGAAACAAGACGGTGGCGTGGAAGAGTGAACTCTCAACCACCCGGAAGTCTACAGCAGCAACAATCAAGAAGCTGTGCCACCAGCTCGCACCGAGTGTCCCAGCCACTTCCAGACGGACTAAACAGGCAAACCGACTCCATTGACACAGGTAAGCTCTCGCCATTGAAACAACACCCTACGGTTCCCCACACAGAAGCTCATAGAGCGGAAGATCCAGAACATGCTACAGATGGGTATAATCCGCTCATCTACCAGTGCATGGGCATCTCCAGTGGTTCTGGTACCCAAACCAGATGGGAAAATATGCTTTTGCGTGAACTACCGTAAGCTAAATGACGCTTATCACAACATGAAAAAAGAACTACTGCAGCACCTTTTCCTGTGACTTCCTCTGAAGCTAAACCACTTAAAGGTCCAATTCCCAAAACCACACATAGGCAACACTAAATGTGTTCAGAAAATCAGGAACATGGATAATCAGGTGTCAATAGACCAACAAGGCATGCTAATGCTTGATTAGAAAGAGAGGACTGCAGGTTCAGTTAATTGGATCCTATTGTAACTGTCTCTGTCCAGTCAATTGATCAATTTTTGGAAAGTGTTTTGAGGATGAAAAGCGCCGAGTGCTGCTGCTGTAACATTTTACAGAGTTTATTAAACCAGAGCCAGGAGTTTCCCAGAACTGTTTGGACAGTGGCAAAGTGACTATATAACTCATGACTGTCTTTTTATTTATTTGTTTGAACAACTGGGAAACTGGAAAAATATATTAACTTGTTATTACTAATATGATTGGATTTATTATTTAAGTGCACAACAGCGTACTAATAATTTGGATTCTGATCTAAAGATAGCACCGAATAAATATATTTATTACGATAAATGACATTTACACTAGGTTTACAGCTATTTTTATGAAATTATATCAACGGGAACAATCAAGAATCTTTTTTTCTAAACAGATCAGTGGCTATATGAAGATTTCTTCCATACCTTGTTGTACTTTCCCAAACAAAGTTTTCTTTTTTAAGGCCCCAGTTCAGAACGAATTTAAGCACATGCTTAATATTAAGCATATGAATAATCCCACTGAGGTCAATGTGACTATTCACATGCTTAAATTTAGGCATGTGCCCTACAGAATCAGAGCATTTGATAACTAAGATAAATTTGACTGACCCTTAGTCTATGTGAAATCTGTTTACGGTACCTTAAATTTTAAAAAATTAGAGCAGAGATCAGCCTTAGCTGCAAGAAACCCAATAATTTGCTGGTTTCCCTTAATCTGTCAAAAATACATCTTCAAAGTTTACCACAAATTCAGTATCAAATCCTTATCATGATCACCTGCTGCTCAATAGAACAAACAGCAACCGCAGAGCTGAACTCTGGTAAGATTTGGAAATCTATACATCAGATGTGTTTGGGGAACAAGGTTTGAGGGAATAGCAAAAGTCTCTATTGGCTAGATTTTATCACCCTTAGGTAGTAGCCCCAATGGGACTACCCTCAGAGTGAAGGACTACTCACATAAATAACAGTGGCCCGAATACTGATTTGTTAGACAAATAAATCCTGACGCTTATGCTTTATGTCACAATTCAGGGCAACTGCACCTGTATTCCCCTTCTACATCTAGCAAGGGTACCTACTCTAGGCTTCCGGCTCCCCATCCATCCCTACCTAAGCCAGACTGTCTAAGCAGGCCTGCTTTTGTTTTCTTCTCCGAGATGGTGCATGGTGTGATTGCCCACAGTTGAGTTTCCACATAGCTCCTTCTCAGCAACCACATTCATTTTTAAGGTAAAAGCATTACACAGAAATTGTATTAGAAACACCAACAAGCAAAATAAACCCTACACTTATGCTGATAAGCTTACCAGAGATCATCCCAACTCCAGCACAGACTCAGTGACCAAACGAACAGTTCTTCTAGCCCCACAAAGAGGGTTTTCTGTGGTCATAAATTCATAACCGCTGTTAGCTCAGAACAAGCACCCCCATGAATCTGTGAGTGCCTTCATTTTAGTTTTTTGATCTGTCCTCATGAAACAGGTGATCAGCAGATAAAAGGTGCTCCCCACACCTGTCAGGGCAAAGCTTCAGAAGACTGCATTCTCATAGACTTTAAGGTCAGAAGGGACCATCATGATCATCTATTTTGATCTCTTGAACATTGCAGGCCACAGAACCTCACCCATCCACTCCTGTAATAGACCCCTGACCTCTTGCTGAATTACTGAAGTCCTCAGATCAGGGTTTACTGCAAGTTACAGAGAATTAACCATTTACACTAGTTTAAACCTGCAAGTGACCAGTGTCCCATGCTGCAGAGGAAGGTGAAACCCCCCCTAGGGTCTCTGCCAATCTGACACAGGGGAAAATTCCTTCCTGATCCAAAATTCCATACCTCTCCTCTTAGAGATTTCCTAGGAAACCTTCTCTACTTAAAAGTTCATTCTTGCCTTGACTGTTTCAAATAGCCCTTTAAAGCTTATAACACTTCCCAATGTTAGACGCTACATACAATCCCACAATACAGAAACATATGCAATTTTAAAGCAATGAACTCCTAAAATACTTGATCTTAATTCATCTAAATTTGTTCAGGAAGTTGCAGGACATTGCCATTTCTGTCACGCCTTTTGCCAAGAGGCAGTGTGGCATGGTGGATATGGCACAGGTCTGAATTGTAAGCCCAGCTCTGCCTTTGTCCTGTTGTGTGATCTTGGGCACGCTTGGCCTCTACACACCCCTGTTTTACTTCCCACCCATTCTCGCTCGTCTGGTTAGATTGTAAGCTCGTTGGGGCAGGGACTTCTTCTTACTTTTTGTTTGTGCAGTGCCAAAATGGGGGCCCCATTTTGGTTGGGGCATCTGGTCTGGACTATAAGATAAATTTAATATAATCTCTTTAAATAATTTTGACGGTGTGTGACAAAGATCTGTGTAGAATAACTGCATGTTAGCAGGGGAGATGCCTTGTGTACTAGAATCTCCATTTCAGAAAACAAACCTACCTCTACAGAAACAAACAAAGCAAAATAGTATCAGATTTACTCTGCGGACAGGGAATGGCGGTCCCAGGGCCCCATACAAACAGGGCTTGCCGCATATGAGGATATTGCTGTACATGGTGTAATACAGCCTGACTCTGCAAACTGCTGAGGGTAGAGCTTCCTACGGACTGTATTCCCAGTAGTGTTCATGCTTAGCTAAAGGAGGCATTGAAAACTCTAGGTCAAGAGCCCTCTCTATTTGATTCACTTTTGCAAAGAGATTTGGTCAAATTTGTTTGCATTTTTCCCCTGTCTGTCCCCGTTTCAGGATTGTTGTTGGATGCAAACAAGACAGTCGTCGAGCACTGCTGTCTGTATTGCTGATAGCTTTTGTCTCAGGCATTGCTGCTTCAAGTATGTTGTGTGAGACGATGTGCACCAGAAAGCACGTTTCCCTGACCTAGTGTGGCTAACTTCTTAGCGCCTATTTCCCGTCCCCCACCTCCACCCTCTTTTTTAGCTTTGGATATTACAGCTAATGCTGGACCTACTCATGTGGGGATGGAGGAGAACGGCCATCCCTCCACTCCTCTCCTCCAGTCTGACACTGAGCATGAAATTTAACTGTTCTGCAAACATGTTCTCTGGGCTTCCATGCTGTCTCTGCAAAACATGAACAAGGCTTTACCCACAGAAAACCATGACAGGTAACTCTTCACTGCTGCCGCTCGACTGCATTAACTAGGGGCAGGTTTCACTCTTTTGGGGTTAACAGTCCAGAGGGGGAAATTCCAAGTGTCAGGGCAGATGGATTTGGGGAGACTCGGGACCAGAAGGGCTGTTGAGGTCACCCAACAAGGAGTCACTAGGAAACCTGGGTGAGAAGCCAGGGTGCTTGCAGGCTGGTTAGTGGTGTCATGGCTCTGAGCTGCCCGCAGCAGCAGCATAGCATTAAGGCATCCAAAGCTACAAGGCAGCCAGTGACAGATGCCCTTACTGTTCTGGGTGATCCCCAAAACATCACAGTGGCAGAGGGGACTGGGAGGATTAACCCGTTAGTGCTAGTAAAGCACTTTTAAGATCTTTAGAAGGACATGCTTATAGAGAAGCAGAGTATTTACTACTAAGTCTAGCTAATTTTTTAATAACTCATATCCCCCAATCCATTTTGTTTAAGTTGACGTACTCTTCCTGTTTTAGCAAGAGGCTTTGTATAATAGGGGCACAGCAGGCTAGTCATCCCACCAGCACATCCTAAGAGATCTTCACCTGTGGCTCACTGCTGACAACTCTTTTACAAAGGATTTATTCTGTTATGTCCACTCTCATTTCTTTCTGCACTGGTCTCCCTTTTAAAGGGGGCATCATCAAGTTAAGTCAAACACTGGAAAGAAAAGCCTTACCTGTGCTAATGACACCTAAGATATGAAAATGTACATTTTAAAAAAACCCTGTATTTTTCACTATTTATGCTGTTTTGTCTACTATTTTACATGTCCATCAGCTCAGAGTATGAAACTGGACTGGTCAGTTTTGCTTTTGTTCATATTCAGTTTTGCTTCCTGTTTTGCAAACCCTATCACACACACCTAGATATAGAGAGATATACGTTGTTTCACTGAAAATATTAATTCTCTTTGTATTAGATTTTACCAACTAAGCTCTTTTTTGTTTTGTTTTTTTTGAACAAAACCTAAATATTGGATGTAAATTATTCAGCAGAGTCCCCTTATTTATTTTTTGGGTGGGGAGGGGCGAGCCATGACTGAGGGCCAGATTGTGTGATGTTATTCACTTGGGTAATACTTACACAAGTAGTCCTATGACATCAGAATCTGGCCCTGAATTTATTACTTTCAGCTAGATAAAATAAGATGGCTGCTTCCCATAAATGTGTCTCCTTTGTATGTGTTTGTGTTTTCAAGAGCGGTCATAAGTCTTTGGCCCACTGGTAGGTATTCTTCAGCTGTCTACAGATGCAGTATTAATGCTCTGTACTGTCACAGCACAGGAGTTATGTGTCTAGACACATTAACCCTTTGCTTTCCAAAAGTTTTAGTGGAAGAGCTGTAGTGCACATTCTAGAGTTTGCATTCAAAACAATTTCAGATTCAGCAAGAGGCTCAGATTCAGAAGAGGCTTGCAAAACATGGTTTTGTGTTGGCACTTGTGCAAGTATAGCCTTGTGTAAATGCCAACACAATACCATGTCTTGCTCACCTGTAGAGGTTAGAGGACACAATCACAGAAGAGCATGCTATCTAGAAATCAAAGTATGGGAATCCTAAATCATCAGCTTCTATTAGCTACTACAGTCACCTGAAACCACATGTAAGATATTGGTGATGAGGAAGAGTGGTTGTTTGGAGAGGATTAAGCTGTGGGGGGTATTTTTGTCCCTAAGCCCAGACCTCTCTGTCTCCCAGTGCTGAAGTGGGACACTGGCCCTGGAAAAGTTGGACGTTATTAGAGGTGGATCCAAACTAAAACCTTAATCTGAACACCCTGAACTTTGGGAAAATTTGGATCTGGATCTAAACTTTGCTGTTCGGGCCCGTCCCTTGGCATGATGGGACACCAGACATCATTTCTCCCTTCTCTGTTCCTTGTCTATTTCTTCTCCCTGTTCTTTTCTTATCCCTCCTTCATTTCCACCCTGGTATACAGCAACTAGGCCCTCATTTACCCTTCTGCGAGTGCTATTAGCAAATTTCTCCAGTGACCGGAGATGGGACTCTAGATGGGGAGGGCTCTAAATTACTACCAAGAATTCTTTCCCAAGTGTCTGGCTAGTGGGTCTTGCCCACATGCTCAAGGTCTAACTGATCGCCAAATCTGGGGTAAAGAAGGAATTTTCCCCTGGGTCAGATTGGCAGAGACTTTTGGAGGGGTTCGTGCCCCAGGCTGCAGAGGAAGGCAGGTCACTTACTGGTTTGATCTAGTGTCAGTGCTGGATTCTCTATCACCTGACGTCTGTAAACCAAGATTTGAGGACTTCAGTAATTCAGCCAGAGGTTATGGGCCTATTACAGGAGTAGGTGGGTGAGGTCTTGTGGCCTATGAGGTGCGAGAGAGCAGACTAGATGATTATGATGGTCACTTTTGGCCTTAAAGTCTGTGAGTCTATTTGTCTCCCACACTCTTTGAAATGTTCCTCTCCAGATCTGCACAAATCTCTGACTACTCTTAACCCCCACTGTAGAGAGAACATTTTCTTTATTACCTGTTGTCTGTAGTTTAGCTAACATAGTCTGTGCCTAAGCATAGTGACTAAGGCCCAAAAATTTGTAAGTGTTCCCTAATTATGGGTGTCTCATATTTGGGGCAGCCCAACGTGAGACAAGAGGCATCTCAGGTCGGGTGCCCCCAAATCAGAGGCATTCAGAATGAATGGTCAGTTGAATCTTTTGGCTATAGTGTGTTATTCAGGATCTGTCATTACAGGCTTATAACTACAGGAACAGTACACTTTGCTCAAGATTTTTAAAATAAAATACAGGAGCCTAAAGTTAATTCCTGAAGCTCTGTTTAGGCACCTGCTTGATTTTCAAAATTGCTGAGTGCCCAGAAGCTCCCATGCAGGCCTATAGTTCTGAGCCCAGTAATTGTCCACGCTTCTGAGCACCTCCTCCACTGTGCAAAGCATCCTTAGTGCCCGCTGGAAGCACTCAGCGTCCCACAGGATCTGTCCCTAAGTCTATAACTCAAGCTCCAAAGCACAGCTGCAATAGGCTGTCCTTCGTTGTGGGGAGGGGGGAAACAAGGAGTGTGCCCCATAAAGGATTAATCTAGCAAGGTGGAAAAACAAAATATCTGGGATGAAATCCTGGGCTTATTGAAGTCAATGAGAGTTTTAGCATTGATTTCACTGAGGTTAGGATTTCACCCCCTAGACTGTCAGTGACAACATGTCTTGTTTCACTGTCCTAAGCAGAACAGGCTGTTGTATATTGGCCATAGCTTTCATCAGGCTTGAGTATTTCTTAAGTTTAGTTTTCTGGGAAAGTCCCAGATTTGTTCATTATTGTACAGTGTACTCCACTGACCTAAATTCCCGCAGCAGTTTCTATTGGATGAACTGCAACATTCTTTTATGTTTCCTGTTATGTACCATTGACCAGCTGTCCCGTTTCACCCCTCCAGTGAGCAAAATGACTCCAGTTTATATATAGTTAATAACACACTTTGGGATCCTTTGGGATGAAAAAGGTGATTCAGATTGGTAAAATGACACCATTAGTCATGTCAGTGGCAGTTTGCATAAGGATAGGATGACAACCTGGCAATTTTCTATTCCTGGCATATGAAATCGGAGGCTCAGAAGATATAATGTGAATTGGAGACTCAGATTAGAGCATGGCTTCTTCTTGTCCCCAAAGTAGGGCAATGAGATAACACCAAGAGACGTTATGGTGTCAGTGGAAGTGCTCCATCTGGATCAGATGCAAACTGAACAGAAGTAACATTTCATCAATACAGAGTGTTCTTGCTATACAAAAACCACAGCAGAAGGTCTGGAGCAGTTAGATCCCACTGAAAGTTCCAGAGAGAGGAAGGATGGTGTTATGCTTAGCGTACAGTCCCAGGAGTCAGGGGAGCTGGGTTTTATTGCTGGCTGGGTTGCACTGGTGTGACCTTGGGCAACACACTTGCCCCTCTGTTCCTCAGTTTCCTCACGTGTAAAACAGGGATAATTTTCATCACCCAGACACTGAGGGACAGGGAACACTTTAGGCTTTTGGGCGGCACACCCTTTCCAATCTGAGGCTGTGAGCTGCTACTGCTCCGTCTCACCAGCACATTGTAGACAGCTGGCTTGTAGTTTGCCTGCCTCTTACACAGCGTCTGATCCCTCTCTCTTGCTTTTGACACACAGCATTCTGTTGTTTCTGCTTTGGGCTAGGGCCATTTCCTGCCTGACTCCACAGTAGCACAAAACAAGGATGAATAATGATTCAGACTGTATGGAAACCGCAAGTTGTAACACACACTGCAACTTATTATTGTTGCCGCAAATTTGAGTGGCATTGTAACCCCGGGCGCCAGGTTGCAACACCTCTCTCTCAACTTAGGCCTAGCTGCCACTTCATCGTGGTGGAGGGGATTTGATGGACAGGGAGCAGGCTGGCCTCTGGGTGGTGAAATAAATAAGACAGAGCTAGGAAGTTGGGGCGCAGATGCACAATGAAGCTGGCACTGCATTGTTGTGTGCCCATTTTGCAGGCATTTAAGTTTGAATTTGCAGCTCATAATTGTCCCCCATGCACTGTGGATGAGCAGGGGGGCTCAAGTAGACAGACCAGAGGAAACGATTTCTTCTTTTCTTTGAAAAATCTCGTGATTTTTAGGCCACTCTCAGGATCTTTTGGATGCTGACTCAGGATTCTTGAACTGTTGATGCTGGTGATACTGCCCTCTGCACTGGAATAGGTGCCATGCTGAGAGGTGAGGAATCACCTGGGGAAATCTCTCTGGCCATGGTTGTATTCAGAGAGCTCGAAAACTGCATGTGGCCTCCAGGTCACATGTTGGCCGTGTCTGACAATAGATCTGAAGAAGCAATGTTAAAGTAATTCTTTGTACTTATAGAAGAAGTATTTCCATCCATGGGCCTCGAGGTCTTTTACAAACATGAATTAACACTTTGTGAGGCTGGAAGCATTATTAGACCCTTTTGTGCAAGAGATAATCTAAGGTATACGGTGGTTAAGAGATTTCCCCGAGATCGCACAGCAAGTCATTGGCAGAGCCATGGACAGAACACAAGAATCCTAATTTCACATCCTCTGCTCTAATCTGTCTAGTCTAGACCAAACACTCAGAGAAGTAGTTACCTTGTGAACTCTAATTCCCAGAATGAATTGCATACAGTAGCTACTAGCCCATTATTTACTGTTGTTGTTAACAGTAGTATCTTGTTTCAGATTTATATTAAAACAGTGTCCAGAGGCCCAGTCAGGACAAGGGACCCATTCCACTAGGCACGGTACGTATTGAAAACACAGTCCCGGCCCTAAAGAGCTTATAGGCTCAGACAAAAAGGGGAAAAGAGATACTGGCAATGGAGTTGTACTTAGTAGCAAGTTGGGCATGGTGTGGAGGGGTACATGAAATGAAGCTGTCCCAGTCAGCCCCTGGAATACACCTGGCCAATCTACACTAGGAGCGCTACAGTAACGCAGCTGCACCCATGCCATAGGCTGCTGTAGCGCAGTCTGGTGAAGACGCTCTATGCCGATGGAAGAGAGCTCTCCTGTTGGCATAATAAAACCACCTCTGTGAGCAGCGATAGCTGTTGGCAGGAGAAGCTCTCCTGCCAACATAGCGCTGTTCACATCGGCGCTTAGGTCTGTGTACCTTACATCACTCGGGGGTGGCTTATTCACACCCTTGAGCAACATAAGTTATACTGACATAACCTGCAGTGTAGACAACATTAAAGTCCTTGTGAACTCTGGGCTCTATAGCAACTTCTCTGCAACAGCAGCTTCCTGGCACCCTCTAATGGGAAAAAAGAGTCACTGAACCCCCACTTCACAGACAGCTTTTCATTCTGCATTTCTATTTCACTGCTCTACAGCCAAAATGCTTCTGAAATAAATGTAGTCGAACTTTACTAATTCTGGGTCACTGAAAACAAAAATGATGCTTAAAATTGTTGATTGGCTCTAGTCTAGCTGTTGGGCTCCAGACTACAGCAGTGGAATCTCCTAGCAGGTGATGTTAGGGTTTCCATGTTCCATGACCGTCAAAAGGATCTTGTCCCATTCTTCTTCATGGAAGGTGATCTTGTTGCCTGCAACAACATCGATGGTGTGATGGCAGCCCTCAACATCGTTCACGATCCAGATGAGTGGAGACTGTTCATTGATTCATCGAAGACGAGTTCTTAAAGTGTTTTGCTGCACAATGGCAATGTTTTTCCATCAAATTCCAGTTGTCATGGCAGTCCATATGAAGGAAACCTATGACACATGAAACACTTTTGAAGGTGCACAAACTGATGACCAAATCAGTGGCGCTTTGTGCGATTTGTAAGTTGTTACTCTCTTGCTTGGTCATGCAGACTAGATAAACAAAGAACTAGCCTGTTTTCTCTCGAATGGGATTAGTCGTGCATAAGATTCCCACTACATCAAGAAAGATTGGCCGCTCCGACAGTCATTGAGAGCCTGGGAGGAAAAGTGATTCAGCATCCACCACTTGTTAATCAAGAAGATTTGTGTTACCCACCCTTCACATCAAGCTGGGTCTGATGAAAGAACTTTGTCAAGGCCATGACAAAACACACAGCTTTCAAGTACTATCCGTGGAAAAATTTTCCAAGGTTAAGTGAAGCTAAGAGAAAGGGAAGGTGTCTTTGTTGGTCCTCCAATTTGTGAACTCTTCGAGATGATGCATTGATCAGCATAGTGCGTGCAAAGGGAAAAGATAGCAGCGGAACAGCCTTCCGTTTAGTGGCAATAATTTCTCGAGAAACAACAAGGCAGACACTATTCGTCTGGAGACTCCATACCGACGGAACCCTGCGCATTCCGGATTAGCCAAAATTGAACATCCTCAACATTGGTCTGCAACCTCTTTGCTTGCTCATCAGGTTTTGAACCTCAAGTTTACAAAGCCTTTTCAATAATCATTATTACTTCACTAGATTTTTTTCCACCAATCGCGGGAGGCGGAGCGACGAGCAAGCGAAGCATTTCACCGGACATATGCAGACAATAGGAGAAACGCTGTCAGGGAAAAATGTAGCCATCACTGCCTTGCCAGATTATTGCGTGGACAGTGCAAGTAGATGCTCCATTTTAATGAATTAACAGAGACAAGCCAAGAAGCGCCGAGTAGACACTGAATAGGACTAAACATATGTACATAATCACGTTTTTTTTTGCCTTTATGTTTCATAATAAATTTATTTATATAACCCTTTTGTTTGATTTTTAAAGGTTACATAAACAGGACAGGTTGAATAGTTAATATGTAAAGCAACATAAACACATGAAAAGACCTAGGTTACAATTATGATTAAAACTCTACTATCTACACAATATACATAGACATAAAATGTAAAAACTTAAATATCTTAGAAACAGTAGCCAATCAGTTGTTTTAATTGTCATATTTGAATTCAGCACATCAAAATACATAATAAATACCACATTTTATCTCTGAAGCAGACGATTTCTCAAAAATTGTAGACCACTGTTTTTAATCGACTATCACCGTAATAACTTCCAGGTGGATGAGGGACGCCCAGCGCCAATGCACGCCCAAAAGAATGTGCTGAACCAATGTCAAGGCCCCACTGGAGAACTGGAGGATGCCTGGCCAGACTTGCTCAGCTCTGGAAATTAGCACATAAACAGATTGCTGCCTTGAGTTATTTAAATGGAAAAAAAACTAAATCAGCTCTGCCTTTTGTGTCTTACTCTTGAATTAAATACACATGCAAGGGACTAACTGTGTAACATTTGTCTTTAATGGAGCTTTTTCCTTCCTTACTCTTTGCACAAATGAATACGCCCGTATTCTCCGATAGTGGCCCAAACGCTGTACTTATGACCAATGTTTTCAAACATAGGAGCTGAAAGCTACGCTCCTAAGCTCATATTTAGGCTCCTTTAAAAAGAAGGCTGTTTTTTTGTTGTTGTTTTTTTTGTTTATTTTTTTCCAAAAGTGCAGGGTACCAAGCAGCTCCTAATGAAATCATTGTTGAAAAACAGGTCACTTATTTAGGACCCCAAATTTAGTCTCCTATTTAAAAAATCTCAGCCTTTGTTGGTGATTCTGCTGTAGTTTGGGTTGTTTCTGTAGATGCTGCAGTTTGTTTTAAGAAGAGATGCCACTTTAATTATGAAATGCTTTGTGCAGCTGATTTAGCTCATTGCTTATAGGAAACTAATGCAATCAGCAAAGAAGTTCTGCACACAGACCTTTGCAAGATATAGCTGTCTCACATTTGTTACCAGGGATTGGACAGAACATTCAGAGAGAGAGAGAAAATCTGGGATGGTGGCATATACAATAATCAAGTGATGACCGAACTGTCTAATATAATGTTTTAGATGTATGATCTAGTAAGTGATAGTAGACAGTCTCATCATTGCTGCACTACAGCCAGAGCTAGCACAATAAGCACTTGGCATTGTAAAAAACACTGTCAAAGCAGAGAATGGCTAGGGTTATTCTAGTAGCTGACTGCAGTTTGGTGCTATCCTCCATTACATCTTGCTGTGCGTAACTTTGGTTTGCTACAGGGGAACATAAAAAGGTACTGAAGTATTTCAATGAGTCCTCTAAGGCATTTAACAATTCAACATTTTAAAGAACTGGCTAGTGTGTGTGTGAACTACTTTTCTCTGATGGACTGAATTTTTGAACGTGTGTGTCATGGGCTCTCTATTGCCAACAGCAAAGGGAGATTCTCCTTTAGCTCAGGCGGTAGAATGATGTGCGTTTAGAGGAGAAGGTTCAGAGTCATAGCCTTCTGACCACCGTGAAGTTCCAAGGGGCTGCAAATGCATTATTATGACAATCACAAAATTCTAGGGGCCCATGGATTTGCTGCAGTATTCAGGAATTTGCAGTCTGAATTGCAACGAATGGGATATATCACATGACAAAAAATAAAAATGTCAATTTGGCAAATGTATTGTGTTGAAACTGGGAGTTCAATAATACCACTTAATCCAGAAATTTGCAGACAAATATTTGTCACACTAGTTCTGTCAGTGCAATTCAGCCTTGTTCTCCTTCAAGTCTCTCCTCAGAATCCACTCACCCCTTCCGTAAGGTACAGAGGATGGCTGTACTGATCTCAAGGACCAAAAGAATTAAGAGTGGTTATAAACCCTTTCACTGTTGAACATTAAAACAGTAATACTTAGGTTTGGCAAACACTCCACAGCCTTCATTCTAAAGTTGAAAGGTTATTGATCAAACACAAGAAAGAACAAAAAATTAAAACAAGCCTTTATACTGAAATTGAGTGATGATACAAAACAAAGTTAATTATAACTTATTAAAGTCTCTCTTATTGTGGAGGCAACATATCAGTGTCTTATTTTTATTAATCACCTTTCTTTGAATCAAAAGAAAGGGTCCGTTTTACTGGCTGTCCTGATGCGTGGAGGGTATTCACTTCTATTTTTAGCAAACAGACACAAGGTGGTGAAGAGACAGGATAGAAAAGGTGGGGGAAATGTGGCATTTGTTGAGGTTTTAGGAACAATGGGCGGCCGATGCTTTGGCAGCAGCTGTTTGGTGGCTGCTCAAAGCATTTGCCCATTTCTATGATAGCTGTTGCTTGTGCTCAGCCTTGCTTCCACCTTGTTACAGTCCTACCCCTGCCTCCTTCCTGCCTTGGATCCAGCCTTGCCCCCGACTTGCCTCACCCCAGGTAAACCTGGCTCTGATTCCTGACTCCAAGTCTGGCTCCTGATGCTAGCTGTGACTGTGGACTCCTATTGCTGGCTACCGCCTCCTGCTCCAACCACTAGGCAAGACCACTCATGTCCTGGTTCCTGACTGCTCCCCTCCATCTCACCGTGCCTGTTTGTATCACCAACCTGTTACATCTTCTCTTTTATACTGAAAGCTCTTTGGAACAGGGATTGTCAGGTCTTATGTGTTTGTACAGTGCCAAGCACAATAAGGCCCAGCTTGGCCTGTCGGTGGTGCCACAATATAAATAGTCAATAGTAATTAGAAGAATCAACCCTGGGTCTCGCTGTCCCCTGGGGCTTCTGTGCTTTGTCCCCCCTTTCATTATTTTGCTATTGGATGGTGTTAGTCACCACGTGATGCCTGCTCCTTACCACTGACAGTCTGTCTCTTTTGTTGTCCCCATTCCATCCCGAGCGTGGCTTTTGCTCTGCTTTTGTTCTCAGGCCAGTGTTCCAGTTTCAAGCTGTGTCGAGATTTCTAGCCTCTTCCCGAGTCCAAAGGCAGCTACTGATCCAAAGCAAACATTGCAAGATAGGGATTTGGTGTGTCAGCCTCTTCCTCTCCCCTGCTCCACACACATTTGGCATTTCAGTTAGCATCCATTTCCCTCTCCCAGCCCACATGTCAAGATTAGCCAGCAGCTACCCCTGCTATTCCAGTCTCAGAGCAGAGAGTGACAACCATGCTGAAATCAATGTGCCAGAATGCATGAAGTGGCGTTGGGTTGCAGATCAGTGTCCCTTAGGGACTTGGCTGAGATCACCAACCTCATTTCATGGGAAACCTTAAGGTACAGTTGCACTCAGATCTCTGGAAGTGGAAGACTAGTGCATTAATCCAGCATGTCCCTTTAAAACTCTCATTGGAAACCTTTTACTTTTAGAATCCCCGTTTCCATAGCAACAACAGACCCAGCACACACTGCAGAATTTGGGGTCTATAAATACATTCTAGATCTATAGTTGTGATATTAGCTATGACGACTACAAAATTGCATGTGGTAATGAAGTAAAAAGATCAGTACTCAATGGAAACAAATTAGATGAGGTTCATAGCTTGGTTCAGATTGTGGCCTGAAAAAAAGAACTGAAAAATAATACACAATACCTAAGAAGATCCTGTGTCTCAATTAGGATAATTTTATATTGATTTTAATTATAACTTTTGGAAATTATGGACTGCAGTCTAAATCTCTCCCTCTCTGTCTCTGTGTATTTTAACTAGTTATTTATTTAGGAAGTTTTAACAGGTTTACAGATCCCTGGCCATGCAAATATCAGACAAAATAATCATTACAACAATGAGCTTTTGTTTAGATATATGTTATATAGTCTTATAGTCATCAGATCTTTCTATTTAACAGGGGGTTACTATATTACACGATGAGCAGCTTTACACTGTCCGTGACAAGCTTCTGGCTATTTTATTAATTTGAGTGAAATTTCTGATTAGGCTGTGTGTATTTTAAACACGTTACTCTGTGGTTGTTTATGTAAATAGTTTTCTCTCTAAAATAGCCATTTTTATGGAACTCTCTTAAAAACACTGCGTGAACACTTGCTGTTTGTGAAAAAGCAGCTAACTAGCTAACACTGAGCTAGATTTCGATACACTTACTCCTATTGCTCCATTAGTGGTCCCACTGGGTCTGATTCAGCAGTACAGTATCTTTATCTCTTAAGTGCATTCTAACTTTAAGTGAATTTAAGTTCCAAATGCTTTTCTGAATTGGGATCACTGCCTTCAATGGGCCCACTTGTGTAGGAAGATACTGTTCAGTGTGTCAGGATACCAAAATTTAGCCCATGGTATCTAGAGATGTGTTGATGTTGCCCATGCAATCTAAACAGGGCAGATTAATATTAACTGCATTAGAAACACAGGGAAAATAAATGACTGCCATATTCAAAAAGACCAGATTTGGCAGGAAAGAAAGTAATGTTATTTTCAAGGTTCTGACAGATTTGTATACAGTGGTCAGAGAGGAAAGAAAGAAAAGAAACTGAAACACATATCAACAAGTTATTTGCAGTTTCCACTTTTAAAAAGAGAAGCTCCATGTTATTCAAAATACACTTTTTCATGCAGTCAGTTTTCTTTTGTTTGTTTTTTAATGATGGTCTTAGAATGAAAATAAATTCCTTCCTGTGGCCCCTTTGTGGGCCTGATCCTAGTGGCTAGAGGGTCCATGTTACAAAAGCAGCACCATGCTTGTTGATACTAATTATTGGCAGTCTTCACAGAGGTGTACAGGAATGAATGGGCCATGGGCGATGAATTCATTCCATAGCGGTGCTTCCTCCTGGATTGAGGGTACGGCTCCCACTGGATCTTCTTGTCAAGATAGATGGCACCTACTGTCCACACACATCTGCCAGAGCTTGGCCCGCTCATACAGGAAGGTTTCTGAGACATGCTGATAAAATAGCTGATTGCTGGGGAAGAAGTCAGTGCTGAATAATAGTGAACCAATAAGTTCTATACTGTGTCGGTAAGTGGTTTCTGGAATACTTGACCCTGGACCTGTAGAACAGAGGCAGTAGACCATTAGCCAAGATGGCTAAGCTCTGACTGCCAGATGCTGAGACTGGATGACAGGGGATGCATCATACGATAATTGCCCTGTTGTGTTCATTCCCTCTGAAGCATCTGGCATTGGCCACTGTCAGAAGACAAGATACTGGGCTAGATGGACCACTGGTCTGACACAGTATGGCCGTTCTTATGTTCTTACAAGGCAGGCTAACTTGAGAGTAACAAGCGCACTACAGAATGGTAGTGAAAAAACTACTTACATTACTGGAGCTATTCTATCAGTACTTACCATCTGCACTGGCACTGGATCAGTGGAGACAGGCATGGTGAAGGATGACCTAGTGCAAGGGTGGGCAAACTATGGCCCAGGGGCCACATCCGGCCCTTCAGATGTTTTAAACTGGCCCTCGAGCTCGTGATGGGGAGCAGGATCTGGGGCTTGTCCTGCTCCACACGTGCTGTGGCTCTACATGGCTCCTAGAAGCAGCAACATGTCCACCTTCTGGCTCCTACGCATAGGGGCAGCCAGAGGTCTCCGCACGCTGCCCCTGCTCCAAGCACCACCCCTGCAGCTCCCATTGGCCAGGAACCGTGAGCATTCATGGCCCACCATACAGTTTTGATACCCAGATGTGGCCCTCTGGCCAAAAAGTTTGCCCACCCCTGACCTAGTGTTTAGCCTTGCTTGAACTAAAACTGCTCCAAACAGTGTTTTTACACCCTTGTGAGCAATTTGGTGGGCTGAAATTCCCCAGTGTGGAGAAGAGCTAGAAGGGCAACATGTGGCAGCTTGCTCTGCTGCTTTCTATGTTCTGCTGTCCCATCTCCTCTGAGTAAACAGAGGACCTCACTCTTCAGAAAAGTCAATCCAGCACCTTTTACCAACACTAAATTACCATGAAATGCAATTCTATTCCGAGACATGATCTGTACATTAAACATTATGAATTTCCACGTTTATTGTGTCTCATTGACGTTAGATCAATTGTGCTCCTATCAGAAGAGATGATTTATCTAGTTGCCATCACCACAGACTCAACCTGAGATCTGAGAATCAAGCTAGGTGCTTTCTGGCTTAAACATGTGTGATGAATGTGAGGCATTTTGGTAATATCTTTATGATTCCAAAGCACATCTTAGTTTCCTTTTGTGTTTCGTACTGCTATGCACTGAGAGTAAAGAGCAGGAGACGTGAGGTGTTTTGTCATGTAGCTGTCGATTCCTTTGCAAACTCTGTCAGGAAAAATGTTTGATGTTTGCGCTGCAATAATTGCAATGTTTGGTTAGAAGGGGTAAATCATATGGGATTGTTTTGGTTCCAGATTGGATGGTTTATGTAACTAAGTAATGCAGCAGAAATTTCAAGTGTTGCAATGGAAAAGAAAACTTTCATTTATCTTTGGCAAATATTTGAGCATAGAATTCACTCTCCTTGAGCATTTAAACTAATCAAGCATGTTTATTAAAATATCAGCAGAAAGTACAGCCAGTAGGGATGTGAACACAGACAAAGAAAGCTCATTTAAATATTCAAATAAACATTTGCAGAAACACTTGTCTCCGGTGCTAGTAATTCTTTAGTTCTAGTGGAAGGAAAATGAATCTAGAGTGATGAGGTATTTGTGTAAGTTAATGTGAGGATCTGGACTCAGTACCTGAATAAAAGATTCTAGTACCTCCTACCTAGGTGTGCGCATGCATGCGTGTGCACACACACACACATATACCCTACCTATTACAGCTATCAGCTAACCAGACACATGTGGCATAGAATTTGCAACTTTTGGCTCCAAAAATACCTGGCATCTCTACTCAGAGAACAGCTGCACTAGCTCAACAAGAGGAGAGAGGTGCTACGAACACTTAAAAAACAACCACATATTGTATAGTGTCACCTAAAAATTTCACAGAGTTAGATTGATAAAGGGGCGCTGAAGTAGAGAGGAATTCAGAGCTGAAACCATGAGAAAATTTGTGGCACACTGGATGGGACAATGAGATAGAGGAATACTTTTTCTGGCAGCAGTAACTGCAGAGGAGAAGGTTGATGCTGTGTTAAAGGACAGAGACCAGAGCAGGGTATAGATGAGGTTCATAGGTAGGCTGGAGCAAGACCCTGAATATTATGGAGGATCCTTGAGAAAAGTGTATTGGGAAAGGGAGCTTGTGGAAGTGTTTGAAGTTGGTGTTGATGTGGCTGTTTCTTTACACTAAGGCAAGCTGCAAGCGATGTTCTGAGGCTCTGGCTACACTGGCGCTTTACAGTGCTGCAACTTTCTTGCTCAGGGGTATGAAAAAAACACCCCCCTGAGCGCTGCAAGATACAGCGCTGTAAAGCGCCAGTGTAAACAGTCCCGCAGCTAAACCCCATGAGGATGTGGAGTACGTGCAGCGCTTTGAAGTTTCAAGTGTAGCCATGCCCAAAGAGAAAGGAAGAGTATAGTCAAGGCGAGAAGCAATAGGTGATTTCAGCAGAAGCGGGGCAGGGTTTTGGAAGTGGGAATGAGGAGCTTTATTGACATAGCAAATCTCGGAGGGGGAGAATTTAGGGTTAACACTCTGAATCAAGGAGGGAGGTGGATGAGATGGAGCTGTGTGTTGAGGCTGCTTTTGCCAGTGAGAAGCACGTCTGTGCATGACACATTTACGTAAAGAAAATTAAGAGGAATCCAGAAGTTTAAAGACATGAGCAGGTCTGTCATTGTCCATCCACTGGAGGGCAGTAGCACACATGCACATTACACAGTACTGTTAATTAGCCTTTTTCAGCTTCAGTCTAATATTTTATATTGCAGAACTCCACATGCTGTAACTGCTCCTTCTGCCACAACTCTGGCTCAAATGGAGTTTTTTAAATCTTAAAGGGACATTGTCACAACTTGAGGCCCAATATTTGGCCTAACTTTTTTTTTGCAAAGTCCTTTAATTTTTTTGCATGTGTTTCAAAGCTTTTTATTTTAAACAGCCCAGCATCCATGAGCAGTCCTGCAATAAATAACCAGTGTATGTATGAATAATGAGAAGAACATAATATAACAACATTAATCTCCTCTCTACAGCCATTTTAACAGCTTAGATCATACAGTGATGCCTATTTTAATTATTATTAAACATACCTGAATAGAATACAAAGGGGAATTTGTGTGAGGGGAAAATGCTAGGATCAAAGGGTTTCATAGCAGTCAGGATTGGGCAGTTGGGAATAGCTGCTGGAACTGGGTAACTGGGAATCAGGGCAGGATGGAATTGGGAGCCTGGGGTAATGCAGTGTTAGCTGGTCAATTGGCAGGGCCTGATTTACAGCTTACGTGCCCCTAGGCACAGCATTGTCAGGGTCCCCCTGCCTACAACTGACTTTTGTGTTGCACACAGTTTTAAAGAGGTAAGGTGCCCCTAGAGCATGTGCCTACTGTGCCTAATTGGAAATCCGTCCCTGCCAATTGGGAGTGGTATTTGGAATTGGGTGACCAGAACTGGGCATCAGGAGTGAATTGAAATCAAGGTGAGCACAGCATCTACAGCAAAACTCATGAGGGGGAGTAATCAGTGAGGGCAACTTGGTGGGAAGCAGGGCAAAGCATATGAGAAGAACAGTGTCGGTAACATAAGCCTGTGTTGAAGAGAGGAAAAGCAATAGCTCTAAAGGAGCCAGCCGATCCAGGAAAAAAGTGAGGCCACACAAAGTAAAACAGATCCCCCAAAAGTATGTATTGTCTCACACCGTGCTGAGCAAATGAAAGGTTTGAACTACTGTCTGGCTTTCTTTCATTATTAATATATGTCTAATATGTTCATGCTTCCCTTAGACGATATTCCATCAGATGAACGGGAATTGGTTTCCAGGGGGTAGTGCCATGGCATTCATGTGTGGTCACAGCTAGCCTATATCAAGGCAGTGACAATTTTGTCTACGCTTTGCAAGTTATTTTGCTCTGAGGCAGAGAATTTCATGCTAAATTCCAGACAGAAGTAATGAGGCTTAAACCACGTTTAGTGGTCCAAAGATTTCAGATTTTTGGTCCAGGATACGTACCTGCACAGTGTACCATCTGATGATGGCTGTGAATAGCCTAACAAGGGAAGTGTACAAAACCTCATGGATAGACTGGACAAAACTCTAAAAATTTACAGTAGGGAACAGTCCTGCACTGATAGGATGCTGGGACTGGATGATCTACAAGGTCTCTTCACCACTAAGTTCTATGACAAAGATACTACTCTAAGGCCTGGTCTACACTGGGGGAGGGAATCAATCTAAGTTACGCGACTGAAGTTGACGTACTTCGATTGACTTACTGTGGAATCTTCACTACGGTGAGTCGACTGCTGCCACTCCCCCCTCAACTCTGCCTGCACCTCTTGCAGCGGTGGAGTACTGGAGTCAATGGGAGAGCGGTCGGGGATCAATTTATGGTGTCTAGATTAGACCTGATAGATCAACCCCTGCTGGATCGATCGCTGCCTGCCAATCTGTTTGTAGCCAAGT
Organism: Chelonoidis abingdonii; assembly: GCF_003597395.2. Classification (NCBI taxonomy): domain Eukaryota; kingdom Metazoa; phylum Chordata; order Testudines; family Testudinidae; genus Chelonoidis; species Chelonoidis abingdonii. The sequence goes on along the minus strand of NC_133787.1, from coordinate 37,307,613 downwards.
ATATAATAAACTATCTAAAGATTTATTAACTAAAAAGAAATTAGAGTTATTCACAAGGTTAAAGCACGTAAACATACATGTGCACAAATGAGATACAGTCTTAGATTTGAAAAGATGAGAGTAGCTGCTATAATAAACCAGCTCTATATGTCCTTTCTGGCTAACCCAAGCATAGGTGCTGACCCCATGAGTGCTCCAGGGCTGAAGCACTCACAAAAATAAATTTGCGAGTTCTTAGCACCTAGCAGCAGCCTAGCTCCTCCCACTCCCAGCACCTCCCATCCACCAGCAGCCCTGCTGATCAACTCCTCCCCTACAGTGCCTTCTGCTCGCTGCAGAACAGCTCTGTGGCTGGAGGAGGTGCTGAGGGGGAGGAGTAGGGATGGGATGTGCTCAGGGGACGGAAGAGGCAGGGCAGGGGATGGGACCTCAGGGGTTGGGGCGGAGCAGGGGTGGGAAGAGGCAGGGCCGGGAGTGGGGGCTTTGGGGAAGTGGTGGAGGTGGGGCCTGGGGCAGAATGGGGGCCTGGGGCAGTGGTGGGGGTTGAGCATCCCCCCCGGATAAAGAGCAAGCTGGCACCTATGAACCCAAGCTAAACAGTTGGGGACCCCCTACTTATGCTTAGGGATCTTCACCATCAGAGTTCAACCAGGATAGGGATAACAATTTCTACTTAACAGGCATTTTTATTCCCTTCCCCCACTGCACATTCCCTTTTCAGGGATGTGGGACAAGCAATCAACAAAGTCCACAATGACTTGTCTGAGGTCTGTAGACCTTCTTCTGCAAGGGAGGAGATAAATAACACCCTTTGTGGTAAACCAGCATTTCACACTTGGTAATGCTTCTCCTCTGACTGCAATGGGGGGAGTTTGCAGTCTTAGCAAACATTTTTATAGGTACACTGCTCATATTTAGACATGACCTTTTAACACAGGATACAGATGTTATAAGTAGGATTAATACATGCAGCAGCCTACAAGCAACCCATAAAATCTAAACACATTCTTATAACTCTAATATCTATTTTAACAATACTAACACACAGGTGAGCATAGCTGGAAACCAGTTTGCCATTTGTCAGTGCAGAGTGAGGACTGGGGCCTTGGCAGGAACTGGTACTGGGTCATTGGGACCATGTTTTCATATGTTTATACAGCACCAAGCACCATGGGGCTCCAATCCTGTTTGTGAGCTCTGGGTGCTATTTTAATATAAATATAGTAATAGATTATGAGTATGTGGACAACAAAAAGAGAGTGAACAATCTTTTAATTTAGCTACTGTTTATTGACTATTCCGATAAAGCCATCCAAGCTGTGCGTTTCAAACATGTACACTCATCATCCAGATAATTAACATTGAGCAAGAGAGAGAATGCAGGAAATAGGACTGTCTGGAAAAATATAGTTTTGGAGTCTAGAGAACTCAGCTTTCACAAAGAAACCCCCCCCCCCCAATACATACACACATCATTTGCTCCTCTGAGTGACCTTTAGCTGCCGCCTGTTCTCTTGTGCAAGTTGTAATATGAGCTGTTATAACTATGATTTATACCTCTCCATGTGGTTCTTTGCATTTTTCCATAGGCCAGCCATGGATTCTTGGTACCATGTCTCTGCTGCGACAGAATTCCTTTTGGTTTTTTAGGGCCTCATCCAAAGCCCTGAAGTCAAAGAAGACTCTCATTGACTTTAGATTAGGCCCGAGGCTTTTCTCCATCACCTATTAGGTGCTTAAAAGGTTTAAGTGTGTCCATCAAAGGGCAAGTACTCATCTCCTTATTCCAGGGGTTGGGAACGCTTCCTTGGGGAAGACAGCATTTCATCTCTTTTCTACTGAGCTCCTCTCCCAATGGCTAGCAGTTGAAAAGACATCAGAAGGAAATGCATATTGCCTTCCTCAACTTGTGGCTCACTGAAATGAACAGACAGAAGGGGAGACTATGGGAGTCACAAATATCCCTTCAAAGGTGTGTGGGGGGCAGGGCGACTCTAGATATTTTGCTGCCCCAAGCACGGTGGGATGCCGCAGGGGGCGCTCTGCCGGTCACCGGAGAGGTCCACTGGAGCTGCGGGACCAGCGGACCCTCCGCAGGCATGCCGCCGAAGGCAGCCTGCCTGCCGCCCTCCCAGCGACCGGCAGAGCACCCCCCATAGCATGCTGCCCCAAGCATCCACTTGGCATGCTGGGGCCTTGAACTGCCCCTAGTGTAGGGGAACGTTAGAATTATAAAGTGACACAGACTCATCACCATAAAAGTGATGCCATGTGACTGTATTATAGATAACACTATGTATTCTTAATACTCTTCCTCTGGCTGCCTACCTACCTTTGCATTTTGATGAGACTATTTCAACAAATGCAGCTGATAAAATAAAAATCTTCTAACTGGATTTTTTTTTAAATGACAAATTACCAGTGCTGCTACAAACTACTGTGCAGCAATTAATCTTAGTGCTGTGTATACCGAAATTACCAATAAACCATTACCTAAAGGAATGTCTGTTTAATTCTTACTGCATCAGTATGTGAGAGTACACAAACACATGTAAGAGGAAGGGGCTTTTGTGTGGTTCCATGCACACATACCACGGAACTCACACGTGATGAACTCAAGATATAACAAGCTGTTTACAGTGAGGAACAATTTTGTTATCCTTGTTTAGTATTTGTGAAGTGCTAATACTGTGCCTATCTTCCGAACTAGGTAAGTTCATGGAGGATAGGTCCAATCAGTGGCTATTAGCTGAGATAGTTAGGGATGCAACCTCATGCTCAGAGTGTCCCTAGCCTCTGATTGCCAGAAGTTGGGAGTGGATGATTGGGGATGGATCACTCCATGATTGCCTGTTCTGTTCCTTCCTTTCGAAGAACCTGGCATTGGCCATTGTCAGAAGACAGAATAATGAGCTAGATGGACCACTGATGTGACCCAGTTTGGCAATTCTTATACTCTTACTCTTCCATTAAGAGACAAATAAAGACATGGTCCCTGATCCAAGGAGATCATAATCTATAAGGGTAAGAAGTTCTAAAAAAGAGAAAAAAAAAAGTGCATCAGCATCCCTATCATTGCCTAATTGATCAAATCACAAAACACACAATTAAACCACATGGAAAAGCGTTATCAAAATATCATCTGTCTCTCTTAGCTGCTGGATGTTGTCCATAAAACCCATAGGTAAATCCAGCACTGAAATCTCAAATTGTTTCAAGATCTGTAACATACACATTTAAGTCACAGGGAACTGCAGTTCAGAATGAAGTTGTTTGTGGAGGGAAGGGGGGATAAATTATCACTATAGGAGGGCTTCACTGTCAGTTATGTTTTCATTCACACTACATGTAAAGACACGCCAGGCTCAAATGCCAAAATGTCCTTGACCGTGGAGAGAGGGCTCATCTGATAGAGATGTTGTCAAGGTTAACATTAATGGCAATAGCTTTATTTCACTTATGAGCTCATACCATGCTATCTTTCAGATCTTACCTGTTCCATATATGCTTGGAACTTTGTATATTTCTCCATACCTTACTATCTAAAACAAATTAAGCATGCCAGCAACGACAAAGAAATAGTGCCTCCTAACCATACCCTCCAACTCCTTTGCAGAACCACACTATTTCCCAGCCTACTAGATGCCCCTTTGTGAGAAATAAGAGGAGCTAAGACACCTTAGAAACCCAGGGAATGACTTCCCAATCCATATGATGCAGAAAATATTGAAACTGAAAGACACCATCTACTCCAATGCTCAGGAGAGGAGGAAATGTCAGAAAGACGCTTTTTCAAATTATCTGACAATAAGAGAAAACTCCCTTCAAAGAGCGAGGATAGAAAAGGAGGCATCATGTTGGGAGATAATGTACAGCAGGAGTTACAGCAGGGCCATCTGACACATTAAAAAGACAACACTAATATCGAACAGCTCCATGCCATGAAAATCCACTCCTGCAGCACCCCCTATCCTGAGCAGATGCTGGATTGTACGGGATTTGACATAGACGCAGCAGTAGCCCTGTTTGATTAGAATTTATTGAAGGGGAACGGCCACATGTGAAAGGCCACCGGCTCCCAGCTCCCCAGCCAGCCTGCGGAGCAGGGCAACCAGGACTCCCTTGTCTTGCTGCCTCCCCCACCAGGCAACAGGCTTCTGCTGTGCGGCGCCAGCCCAGAGGCCGCCTCTTGCCCGAGGGAGGGAGCCAGACAGGGCTGCCTTCCGCAAGCCCAATGCCTCCCACCGGAGCCAGCCTGGCCCCGTCCCCCGGTCCCAGCAGCCCCGCTGAACCAGCCTGGCCCGCACGGCTCCCAGGCTGCACACGTGCCCAGGAGTCAGAAAGCAGCCACATGCTGTCCCCACCTACTTCGCCCCGCCCCTGTCGCACTTGGCCAGTCATCCAGCGGTGGGCGGGACTAAGGCGCATGATTGACAGCCCGGCCTTCCGAGGGAGCGGCCCCGGCACTCGGGAGGTTGGGAGCCGGGAGGGAGGAGCCAATCGTAGCTCGGCCGACTGGGCCAGTCAAAGGGCGGAGGTGGGGAAAGAGGGCGGGGCATCGCGTAGGGTTGGGCCGCGAGTGAGAGGGGAGGGGGGAGTGAGTTCCGACCTGCTCCCTCCCGATCGGGGCTTGGGATTCCTCCGCCGGCGATTCACTTTCGCACACAGTGGCGTGTGCCTCCGCTCCGCTTGCTGCCGCCGGCCGGGATTATTTGTCGCGGTGGTGGCGGCTCGGGCGCTCCGGTGGCGGTTGAAGCCGGCGGGGGCGGCCGGGATCGGGCGGCGCTCGTCAGCCGCGGAGAGCCAGCGGGAGGCGAGCCGGCGCTGGGCCTGCAATAAATAACCAGTGTATGTATGAATAATGAGAAGAACATAATATAACAACATTAATCTCCTCTCTACAGCCATTTTAACAGCTTAGATCATACAGTGATGCCTATTTTAATTATTATTAAACATACCTGAATAGAATACAAAGGGGAATTTGTGTGAGGGGAAAATGCTAGGATCAAAGGGTTTCATAGCAGTCAGGATTGGGCAGTTGGGAATAGCTGCTGGAACTGGGTAACTGGGAATCAGGGCAGGATGGAATTGGGAGCCTGGGGTAATGCAGTGTTAGCTGGTCAATTGGCAGGGCCTGATTTACAGCTTACGTGCCCCTAGGCACAGCATTGTCAGGGTCCCCCTGCCTACAACTGACTTTTGTGTTGCACACAGTTTTAAAGAGGTAAGGTGCCCCTAGAGCATGTGCCTACTGTGCCTAATTGGAAATCCGTCCCTGCCAATTGGGAGTGGTATTTGGAATTGGGTGACCAGAACTGGGCATCAGGAGTGAATTGAAATCAAGGTGAGCACAGCATCTACAGCAAAACTCATGAGGGGGAGTAATCAGTGAGGGCAACTTGGTGGGAAGCAGGGCAAAGCATATGAGAAGAACAGTGTCGGTAACATAAGCCTGTGTTGAAGAGAGGAAAAGCAATAGCTCTAAAGGAGCCAGCCGATCCAGGAAAAAAGTGAGGCCACACAAAGTAAAACAGATCCCCCAAAAGTATGTATTGTCTCACACCGTGCTGAGCAAATGAAAGGTTTGAACTACTGTCTGGCTTTCTTTCATTATTAATATATGTCTAATATGTTCATGCTTCCCTTAGACGATATTCCATCAGATGAACGGGAATTGGTTTCCAGGGGGTAGTGCCATGGCATTCATGTGTGGTCACAGCTAGCCTATATCAAGGCAGTGACAATTTTGTCTACGCTTTGCAAGTTATTTTGCTCTGAGGCAGAGAATTTCATGCTAAATTCCAGACAGAAGTAATGAGGCTTAAACCACGTTTAGTGGTCCAAAGATTTCAGATTTTTGGTCCAGGATACGTACCTGCACAGTGTACCATCTGATGATGGCTGTGAATAGCCTAACAAGGGAAGTGTACAAAACCTCATGGATAGACTGGACAAAACTCTAAAAATTTACAGTAGGGAACAGTCCTGCACTGATAGGATGCTGGGACTGGATGATCTACAAGGTCTCTTCACCACTAAGTTCTATGACAAAGATACTACTCTAAGGCCTGGTCTACACTGGGGGAGGGAATCAATCTAAGTTACGCGACTGAAGTTGACGTACTTCGATTGACTTACTGTGGAATCTTCACTACGNCCTTCGTGTCCCGTCATTCCCCGCCCTCATCGCTAACCCGCTCCCGGGCCCCTTCGTGTCCCGTCATTCCCCGCCCCCATCGCTAACCCGCTCCCGGGCCCCTTCGTGTCCCGTCATTCCCCCCTCCCATCGCTAACCCGCTCCCGGGCCCCTTCGTGTCCCGTCACCTCCCCCCTCCCATCACTAACCCACTCCCGGGCCCCTTCGTGTCCCATCATTCCCCACCCCCATCGCTAGCCCACTCCCGGGCCCCTGCGTGTCCCGTCATTCCCCGTCCCCATCGCTACCCCCCTCCTGGGTCCTTGCGTGTCCTGTCACCCCCCCCCCACATATCACTAACCCCTTCCTGGGCTCCTGCGTGTCCAGTTACCCTCCATCACTAATCCCCAGGTGCTTTCGTGTCCCCACGTCCCCATCAGTAACCCCTCCCTGCGTGTCCTCTCATCGCCCCATCGGAAAATTCTCCCTGGTGTCCTCCCTTCCCCCGTCCCAGAGTCCTTGCGTGTCTCCTCATCCCTACCATTGGAAGTCCTCGCCCTCGAGATCCTTGTGTGTCCCTACATCTGTAACCCCCCTAGGGTCCTTATATCTCAGCTCTAATGCGAGCTCCCTGATTTTCACTATTTGGGACCCAGTGTGTGTTTCTGTTAGGGTGCCCGCTTCTTGTATTTGGGCACTTATCTCTCAGGGTCCCATTCCCCCACCTTTGTTTGGGCACTTTCCTTCACTCCCCAGTGTGTACCTCCCCTGTCCCTGGGGGTACCAGCGCAAGTGGTGGTTGTGGTGGTAGCTGCAGTAGCAACATGGTAGAGAAGCGGTGCCCACGTCTGCAGAGGGACAGTGTGTACCGCTGGTTCTCAGAACTGCCCTCCCCGCAGCGGGTGGAGTTTCTCTGTGGCCTCCTGGACTTGTGCATCCCACTTGAACTGCGCTTTCTAGGTGCCTGCTTAGAGGACTTGGCCCGCAAGGACTATCATTCCCTACGTGACTCTGAAATCAAGGCCAACAACCCTGCTGACTTGGGAAGCCTCACTAACTTGACAGATGAGGTGGTACGTAGCAAACTGCTGGTCTCCCTTGCCTTGTTGGGGTCTGCACACCGAGAGGCAGCTGGAGTCCTCTTCCGCACACTTACCCACATTGATTCTGTCATCAACAACTATGGGCTGCAGCTCAACGAGGGCCGCACTGGGGATGAATTTCTCTTGCTTTTCACTATGGCATCCAATCACCCTGCCTTCAGCTTCCACCAGAAGCAGGTACTGAGGCAAGAGCTTACCCAGATCCAAAACATCATGGCGAGCACCAGCAAGAATCCGAGCATCCCGGTTCTTAGCACCGTGGCAACCTACCCTGGCTGCCATAAGGTGGGTATTGCAGCCTTGTACTCTTCCTTTCAGGGCTTGGTAATATCTCAAACTGTTTTCTTGAAGGCTTAAACAACATAACCACATATTTTCTCCTTCCTACCCCTCAAACATTCTACTGATAAGTGCCAACCTAAGAGAATAGCAAAAATCAATTGTCTAGTAGATGGGATGGTCAGGGATTCATCTAGGATCCTTGGGATTTTGGCCATATAATCAGAAGGGAGACATTCATCAATGAGTCACAAGTAGATCAACAGAAATGGCCTTGAGCTGACTGGACTGCCTCACTTCATGGGTAGCAGATCAGACTAGCAAGGGAGAAAGACATGGAAAATCTATCTGGAAATGGGAGTAAGCATCCGTCTTCAAGGATTATGGACTGCAGGGGATAGGGAAGTAGGTTTGTTAGAAGTGTCTGTCTGGTGGCAGTGAAATTTTGATGAGTCTAGGTCCCATTTAACCATAACTCTTAACAAAATTGTACTGGAGTTGTACTTAAAGTGGCTGCTTAATGGACCGATAAACTTCCTATTGAATTTAGTAGGAGTTGGATCTTTGCCTGAGATGGGAAGGTATGTGTTGGAGGTGTCTTGTAACATAAGTTTCCTTCTAGTTGTACATTCCTTTGGATACTGCTGCCTTAAATTTGAAAGTTTGCATTTTTTTGTTATTTTTAATACTTGGCTGTGAACATCTGGGTGATTTTTTTCTCAACATTTTGTTTCCTTTTCCCAGAATACATGGAGCCAACAAGCAGAGGTTACAGGTTTACTTTTTGTTCAATTTAATTTTTTGTTGTGAATGAAGTATAGATGGAAAAATACTTCAGTTCAGGCTATAAGGATTTAATTAACTTCAGGAGGAGCCTCCATACGAATACTTAATTTTACAGTTTCTATTCTGCAGAAAAAGCATGACATCAAATCAAAATATTGAATAGAACTGTAGTCTGTATATTTGTTCTATCTTCTCCACATTCACCTTCTTGGTGGTTAAAAGTAAAATTCACCGCATGCAAAAGTTCTGTAGAAATAGGATCAGGATCAAGTGAATATGTGTAAGGAATAAAGACATGAATGCCTCTCAGAGCATACCATTTTGGTCTTCACTAATAGTATACAATTTTTCAGCACCGTTTAAGTCATTCTAAGATGGATGGAGAATCCATTCTACTGTTCTTCCTGGTAGCAATAAAAATTACCTTTTGGGTGGTCACTTGCCCACTGTGTTGAGAAGAACAATAACCTTTGTGGGGAGGGCAGTGCATTTTAAACAGGGAATTGAAGAACACTGATAGTTTACGTTGTAACAAAATTCTCTTTAAGGGAGTACAAAAAGTTAGTGTCACTTTACTGTATATATTTTCATTGTCTTTTGAAGTTAAGAAAATCCGTTTGAGACAAATTCAGACTTGTTTTTAAGTGAAGGCTGCTAAGCTGTTCAGATGCTAGTAGCTAGTTAATACTTATTAGAACAAGAAATTGGCTTAAATCTATAGTTGGACAAAGAGCATGGAAAAACAATATATTTCACTCAATCCAGCCATGTTTAATTGTGCACAATTAAATCCAAACATTGCAGACTTGGATGTTGTGATGATGTGACTTGATAACGTTTGCATGATCACAACATCACCCAGAAGAGTCAGCACAGGGGCCAGAAGAAGATAAGCCGCACTGGGGTCCCAGCCATCAGAGCTCTATAAGGACTTTCTCAGTGCAAGCCCTTCCCCATCATTTGTGCTTCTTTGCCTGAGCACAAGCTATGCTGGGTTGATATTTGATGTCAGCTAAACTCTGAGCACAAACTCCTTTGGGTTCATCTTAAACGCTGAGACTTCCCTTGTCACAAGATACAGTGGAACTACCTTAGACTTCCATGCTGTTGTTACAGTGTATAATTTAAATAGCCTAATGACTTGTCTGAAGTGTCTGTGACTTTAAAAGGTTGTGGTTTTCTAGCCAAATGGAAACCACAGTTTAGTTTCGTTTTTGTCTATATAAAATCTATTACTTTGCGTTAATGTAGTATTTTATATAAATTCCTGGCTTTTTATATTTTGAAAAATTAAGAGCAACACTGAGGGAATGTTCTGTCATCAAAATAAGCAGCACAGGCGCTGTGCAGTTATGTATATTGACCTTTGAACACACAACTAGATAAATGCACTCTGTGCATACTTATATTGAGAGGGAAAACACACAGGCAGTGACTGCCATTTTCATTCATTTGTAACTTTGTAATATCTTAGTGATTAGGAATTTTTATAGTTCAAATTTGAATTAAAAAATGAAAACACTTGAATTATCCATGACCAGCAGTGTCTAAAAAATATATTAATACATGTATACCACCTTTATTTTTTTCGTGCTCAGGTAACTCAAAAGGAGTCTCACATAATTTTACTAAAATTCAAAAACAAACAGCTCACCTTCTCCCCAATCCATTCTGGGCCATGAACAAGTATGAGAAACTTCAGGCCAAAGGAATAATTTTGGAAGGAACTATAAACCTCTGAAAATGCATTTATAATTAAAGTGACTCTTCCAGCACAATTATAACATCAGTGCTGTTATGGTACTTGGATGACATTTGTGTCATCATGTTAATGTTATTTCCCATACCAAGCAAGACACATCTGGGAAGAAAAAATTTGCAGTTGTTACTGCTGAAATAATTACAATTTATAATCAGTGAAATGTGCGCATATTTTGTAAGAATCAGGAAGAAAAGGATAATACCCATGAAATGGTAAACTGATTACATACAGGGTTCCATATTCTATGTTTACATCTGGAGGGCGATTGTATGTCCGGTCTGAGGTAGATCTAGATGTTGGACAGTTTTTTGATTCTGTGGATTGCTGATCCAATCTAGTCATTTAAGGTTGAGGGTGAGCCATGTCATATAAAACTTCTGATGTTCTCTGAGATAGTAAGTAAGTGCAACAAAATTGAACTAATTAATTCAGTTTTCTGGGCGTCAAACAAGTTTTGCTTTAGATAAGTTTTGCTGATTTAGGATATGTCTTTTTTTCTTAATTATTTATTTGTTTATTTTACTGTAGATGAAAACAGGTTGATAATATCAATTTTACTTCCACCGATGCGGGGATGAGGGTTCGGGGTGATGTATTTCAATAACTTTTCCTCCTCTACCTGTCACTTACGTAAAACAATTTTGAGCCAGGACTAAGAAATACTATACAATAGGGCAGGGGTTGGCAACCTTTCAGAAGTGGTGTGCCAAGTCTTCATTTATTCACTCTAATTTAAGGTTTCGCGTGCCAGTGATATGTTAATGTTTCTAGAAGGTCTCTTTCCATAAGTCTTTAATATATAACTAAAATATTGTTGTATGTAAAGTAAATAAGGTTTTTAAAATGTCTACGAAGCTTCATTTAAAATTAAATTAAAATGCAGAGCCCCCACACCGGTGGCCAGGACCCGGGCAGTGTGAGTGCCACTGAAAATCAGCTTGCATGCTGCCTTCGGCACACATGCCATTGGTTGCCTACCCCTGCAATAGGGCATTCCAACAAACAGCAAAATAAGGCTCCCTTAGGTCAGTAACATTTTGGTCATCAGTCCTTCAACTGATTCCATGTTGAGGAATATTCGCTGATTTCACTAGGGCTCTGTGCAGGTGTATGGATCTTACTGTGTGGAGTCAGCTGCAGAATCAGAGCCTTTTACATAGTTGTTCTGGACATATTTTGTTTGCAGTTGCAAGGAAGTAACACAGTCAGTGGTTCATATGCTGTAGTTGTGTGGTTCTGTTGCAAGTCGATATCTTATGAATGGTAGGCCAGTCAGCCTCTAATTTCTGTACTAACAGCTCTGTTCTAAGAATGTAGCATATGATATCTATCAGTCATATTATTTAATATGCTCATTTAAAACTTTGGAAATAAGCTGCTTAAGAGGGTTTCTATATTGACTGCTGGATCTGGATTTAGTGATAAGGTCTCACTTTCAGGTGCATGCAAAATAGTTTTGTTTTTATATTGCGTTGCTGCAGCTTATTGTAGGACCTGAGAATATTTTTGAAGAAACGGTAACTGAAATTTGTAATCCTTTTATGGAACCAGATTTTGAAAAAATACTTTTTTTTTTTTTTTAATTTTTTTGGGTGGGGGGGAAGCTGAACCTGAGTCGTACAAGGGGCATATCTAGGAGCTCTCTGGCTTTATCCCAGTCTTGCAAAAGAAGGGTAATAACTGGATTGTTCTTAACACTATTGGGTAACTCTGGTTTTAAACTGAATTTTTAGCCTCCAATCTATCATGAGAAAGTATGTCTTGTTCAGTCATTTATTATGTTAATACCTGTTTAGGCTAGAAATTGAAGTGTTCCTGTTCCGTTACCATATTACCCAGCCAGGGACTTCAAGACAAGTGGGTGGTACCCCAGATGGGACAAAGTGAGCCCTAACTTTCTCCCTGGTCCTCTTTCATTTGTGATGGTAACGACATGGGTGGGTCATCAATGAACCTGCATTCAGATCCCTGTGTTCTAAAAGTGAGATCCTATGCTACATGAGCTAAAGGAGCAGTTCTCTTAGTTTCAAGGCAATGGCATACACAGACCTTTCTGTGGTCTAACCACTTGTGGGTACAATGAGCCACACTGTATTAATGTGGCTTACACATAGGTACTGAGTTTCCAGGTTGGAAAGTTGAGACTCCCTACTTGGACTATCATAATTTATTAGGCTTCTTGTTTTTTCTCACAAAAATGGTTTAATAGGAAGAACTAGGAAGGTTTTTTTTTTATATAACTGCACAGGAAGGACTTGAAAGGAGTAAAGTAGTCTCCGTTAGTAGTATGTTCATTTTAATTAAATGAATGTTGCCCAATAGTATAATGAATGTTAACATGAGAATCTAATTTAGGCATTTAAAATCAAGCTTATTTGGAAATTGGATTGAATATTCCATAGTGAGAAACCAAATAGAAAGACCCAAAAAACTTTCACTGAATTCATAATGATGTTGACTTCCCCCACTTTTTTTTAAATGCAGTCTATGATGATTTCTCCAGCCATAACATCATTGTGTTCAAGTCCTGTGTTTGTACACTAATTTTTTTCTAATTATCTATTGATTATCAATTACAATTAAGCAAAATTGAAGTAGGACACACTTCATCTGAAATAAAAGTGTATACTGTAGAAGACTGCACTGTTTTACCTGAACCAGTCTCTAAACTGTTTTAGATAAATCAGTGCTTACACTGTGTGTAAACCACCCATGGAAAAGCAAAACTAGCAATTGTTAACCACACACAAACAAACATTCCAGTGTGCAACTTCAAAGCTGTTGAACAGGAACCTTGTTTTAAAGTATTTAACCACTCGATTAAAAATTTGTGTTTTTTAAGTGTATGATTTGAATTGCATAAATTGAGATCCTATGATTCTTTAGCTGGTTATTGGAACAGGGCCTATCTCTTTCTGTGTGTTTGTACAGCACCTAGCACAATGGGGTTCTGATCCTAATTGAGTCCTCTAATTATTACTCCAATACGTCTAATAATAACTTTTCCCTTGAAGCCATGTCCTGAGTTTTAGAATATATTTTGTGTTTTGCCATTTTGAGGTTTTGTTGTTCTTGCTGAAAACAAAATAAGTGCTAATTCTGGAGATGCTATTCTCATGATTATAGTTAAGGGCTATTAGTGTTTCTGTTGTAGATTATTTTCACTGACATAACTTAGCAGTTAAAATTAGCTCTATATGAAACTTGGAAGAGAAGGTTTGGTTTTTTTTCCTTTGAAATGTTCCATGTTGGTAAAAGGGGGAAGAGAGCAGGATGAATCAAGAATTGTTTTGCCTGTGGGTAAATTAGGAGAACTATAAAAGGCAGTAAAGACAATGGTGTTGGGCTCACCCAAATCCATGTTTCCATATATGCATCTTACTCAATGCAAAACTCATGCATGTGGAGCAGCCACTGCTAACCTACTTAGCTTTTGGGTAACTGTTGAAAATATAATTATATACTTCAACAGTGTTTGAAATCACTGACACTTTTAAACTACAATACTGCACAATGTGCAGTTTTAAAGCCTTCATAATTAACTAAAAATGATCCAAAAGTAATCAGACCAATTGCTTAGGAATAACTTTTTAATTGAAGAGCTGTAGAGTCAATGATATACTAGCAATGGTATATTAGTAAATTTCGCTTTTAAACATCAACTGGCTTTCCCCATCCCCTATTTTCCTGTTTTATATGTGAATATTATCACTATCTAACAGCATTATGTAACCTATATCCACTATTTTAAAATATGAATTTTATCTTGCTCACCTGTCCTTTTGAATTTGTGAGTTGTTAGTCGGTGAGACCAGAGTATCTGTGAATTATTCCAGTGAAAAGTCAAACTAGAAGTCCATTCACTGTCTGGTTTGCACTTCAACAAATATAAGGCTTGCCTTTTCTTCTCTACCCCTCTCACCTCTGAAATGTGATGCTGGGAGTTGGCAGCTGCAAAAGAAGGATAACACTATTTTGATGCCTCAGGCCTAGTCTACGCAACAGTGTTAGATCGACATAAGGTAGCGTACGTTGACCTAACTCTGTAAGCGTATACACTAAAATGTAGCTCTCACCAATGTAACTTGCTCACTACACCGACTTAATAACTCCACTTCCGCAAGAGGCATAGCGCTTAAGTTGATGTAGTTAGGTTGACACAGTCTCAGTGTACTCTGCGTTGCTTACATCAACTGTTGCTGCCTTTCAGAAACTGTTGCACAGTGCATCATGCTGGCAGTTAAATCAGTGCAAGCATTCCTGGTGAGGACGTGCCCAGCCAACACAAGGAGCATTGTGTGGACATGTAAAACTAATTCAATTATTGTGATGGCTGTGCATCAGCGTAACTTAGGTCAACTTAATTTTGTAGTGTAGACTTCCTTTCGAGTGTATCAACCAGTACTGTCACCTGTTCAGCTGAAACGGTGTTAGCACAGGTGGGAGTCTTAGCATAGAAAAGGCCTCAATGGCCAGATCATTTTTTAACCACAGTGTTGATTAAACATGCTTTCAGTGGATTTAATTAAGTGGTGATAAAATCAGATCTGACTGCAGGAGCCTTGTTCATGCTTTGGCCTCTGTTACCACTGATGTTGGCTGGGAATTGTTTTATAAACTTTCCAAATTTAGAGATGGTCTAAAAGGGTTAGAGAGAGACAGACAGACAAAAAGCTGTTGGATACTTTCAAGTGGACCCGTAAGATGGACTTGCATTGTACTTAGTGCAAGTGTAAATGCGTTTTATTGCTTTCTTTGTAGATATGAATCTTATCGTGACTATCTGCAGCTACAATTGTACACGTATGTGCTCTAATTGTATAGATGGTGGGTCTGCCTGTTGCTACTGGAGAGATTTTGCCTTTTTTTAAAAAAATTATATAAACAAAAGCCCTATTAAAATCATAAAGAGAAATCTATGCACGTTTAATCATAAATTAAAATACTGTGTAGTTCAGGATAGAGACCTACATATCAGATAATGCTGATATGTGCCCTGGTCACAGTTAGTATTAAACTGTCTTCTGTTGACTGCTTTACTATTTAAAATAAAAATTATACTGGCAGAATATAGAAGTGATCTAAAGTCTATGCTTGCATGAACTTTTTTCTGATCTCAAATGGAAAATCTGGAAAAGGCCTGAATCCTTTTAAATGGTTTATAAATTTGAAAAGATCTGAGACTCTTTTATGCAATAGGTAACTAATTTAGGTGCTAAAAACTACATTATGTATCAAATATTAGTGCCGATTCAGTGAGTGGAGGGGAAAGATTAACAGTATTTGCCATTTTATTCTGTCCCACCCCGTAAATACTGTAATTCAGAATTGCATGAAAGCTGTAGAACTTCTGGTCTTGTGCTGGTGTGTCCTCTTGCTGTTTAATGATATATTTTAAAAAAACCAAACTGAAGGCTTTCTAAGGAAGTTTTGTTTGCTTTACAGCAGTAGCTCAGGTGTTGTGTGTTCTGGAAGATTCTGTGGCCAAGTGTGCATTATGGAATTTTAGTAAAGATTTCTGGACAAAGGAAATCTTTATTAAAGAGTAGGGCTGTCGATTAATCACAGTTAACTCGTGTGATTAACTCAAAAATATTAACAGCGGTTAAAAAAACACACGAATAATTGCACTGTTAAACAATAGAATACCAATTGAAATTTATTAAATATTTTTGGATGTTTTTGTATATTTTCAAATATTGGTTTCTGTTACAACACAATACAAAATATTCACTTTATATTATTAATTATAAATATTTGCATTATAAAAATAAGCAAAAGAAATAGTATTTTTCAGTTCACTTCATACAAATACTGTAGTGCAATCTCTTTATTGTGAAAGTATAACTTACAAATGTAGATTTTTTTTTTGGTTACATAACTGCAGTCAAAAACAAAACAGTGTAAAACTTTAGAGCCTACAAGTCCACTCGGTCCTTCTTCTTATTCAGCCAATTGCTAAGACAAACAAGTTTGTTTACATTTACAGAAGATAATGCTTGACTGCTTCTTATTTACAATGTCACCTGAAAGTGAGAATAGGCATTTGCGTGGCACTTTTGTAGCTGGTGTTGAAGGTATTTACATGCCAGATATGCTAAACTTTCATATTCCCCTTCATGCTTTGGCTACCGTTCCAGAGGACATGCTTCCATGCTGATGATGCTCATTAAAAAAAAAATGTGTTAATTAAATTTGAGACTTAACTCTTTGGGGGAGAATTTTATGTCTCCTGTTCTGTTTTACCTGCATTCTGCTATATATTTCATGTTATAGCAATCTCGGATGATAACCAAGCACATGTTCGTTTTAAGAACACTTTCATAGCAGATTTGACAAAATGCAGCAGTGTGAGATTTCTAAGGATAGATACAGCACTCTACCCAAGGTTTAAGAATCTGAAGTGCCTTCCAAAATCTGAGAGAGATGAGGCATGGAGAATGCTTTCAGAATTCTTAAAAGAGCAACACTCCAATGTAGAAACTACAGAATCTGAACCACCAAAAAAGAAAATCAATCTTCTACTGGAAGCATCAGACTCAGATGATGAAAATGAACATGCGTCGGTCAGCTCTGCTTTGGATCATTATCGAGCAGAACCTGTCATCAGCATGGACACGTGTCTTCTAGAATGGTGGTTGAAGCATGAAGGGACATATGAATCTTTAGCTCATCTGGCACATAAATATCTTGCGATGCCCGTTGCAACAATGCCGTGCGAACACCTGTTCTCACTTTCAGGTGACATAAACAAGATGTGGGCAGCATTCTCTCCTGCAAGTTGTAACCATACTTGTTTGTCTGAGCGATTGGCTGAAGTAGGACTGAGTGGACTCGTAGGTTTTAAAGGTTTACATTGTTTTATTTTTTAAGGCAGTTATGTTTTGTACGTAATTCTACATTTGTAAGTTCAACTTTCATTATAAAGAGATTACACTACAGTACTTGTATTAAGTGAATTGAAATATACTATTTCTTTTGTTTTTTACAGTGCAAATACTTGTAATAAAAAGTAAGTATAAACTAAGCACTGTACGCTTTATATTCTGTTTTGTAATTCATTATATTTGAAAATGTAGAAAACATCCAAAAATATTTAAATAAATGGTATTCTGTTATTGTTTAACGGTGCGATTAATCATGATTCGTTTTTTTAATCGCTTGACAGCCCTATTAAAGAGTCGTCATTCGCCACACCTTTGATTAAGGTCTTGTGAGCATATACTACACACACAGTCATAGAATTTACGGTGAGAATGGACCACCAGATCATCATTATGTGCTCTGTGATCTGCAGAATGTTGTCCAGCAACAGCAGGAATGACTAGACTTGACGTTCATGGTATTTCTAAGGCCTTTTCTACACTGGAGATTTATCCCAATTCCAGCCATCAGTGAATAGCCCTCTGTGTAACTGTACTGATATGAGCCCCTAGTTAGATAGGGCAAGCCAAGCAGTGATTTGCACCATTAGAGATTACTGTGATTAAAACCAGGGTATACTGCTGCAGTGCAAATCACAGCTTTCCATTTCTATACTAGACTGGGGTTGCACAAGTGTTGCTACATTGGTGGCCAGAATTCCTAATGCAGAAAAGGCCTAAGATTTAAAACAAACGAACAAAAATCAGAAACACCTAAAAAGGCAGGGGCAGGAATTTATTTATGAATCATAAAAAACAAAGGAGGGCGCAAGCCAGACTCTTTAAAAAAACTTTTGCAGCTCACCTGTAAATCTTTCTGCATTTAAGAAACTGAAAGAGAGATTCCCTCTCATGAGGGTTTATTCCAAGGGTGTGTATCTGGAATTTGACATGTTTAAACCAGTATTAATGGCCGGCCTCCAATGAAACTACACCGAGGCATACCCAAGTGTAGGCAAGGAAAGCCATGATTTGTGCCAATGAAACTTGCCCCAGACAGTATTGACCATTGATTGCTGGTTATGGACAAATTCCCAGTATAGACATTTCACTTTCTGAGGCATTTAAGCCCCAATCTAGCAAAGGTCTTAACTACATGTGTAAATTTAAGAAGGTGAGCAGTGGTATCATGGATTTTTAAAGAGAAAAGCCTATATCTAAGATCAGTAATGCCCGGGTCTTGCAGACATACGTGTGAATATAGTCCCTTTGACATCATTGGGACTACTGGCATGCATAAGGTTACTCACATGTGCAAAAGTTGGCGGAACTGGGGCCTCAGACAGCAACCTAGAGCCTAGCCCCTGGTTTTTATGCTTCATGGGTCAAACTTAGAATGGTGACCTAGTCTCCTATTGCCCGTTAGGAAATTGACATAAGTAACACTGAGAGGGATGGATAGATTGTTTTTATTTATTTTTTTTAATTACTTGGAAGCCTAAGTCACTCAGGGTACATTTTTAGAAGCAACTATGTACCTAAAAACCCAGAAAAGAGGAGAGACTATCCCAATCTCCAGTCCTCATCTGTAACATCTTTTGGTTGAGTGGGTGTTCTAAAACAGCACCGTAGTATCTGAATGACCTCTCAAAATTTAGCTCATGCTGATTAGAGATTGAAAGGACTATTATTTAAATTTTCCCCAAGACTTTATAAAAAATGGAACAAAATTGTTAAATATTCTCAATATGTGGGCCCCAAACCTGAGAGGTCTGGAAATTAAAATAAATACGTAAATAAATAAATAGAATTAGAGAAAGCTATCAGACAATGTAATTTACAGGGTGAAAAATTAGTGGAGCCTATTACTCTCTAGGATTCCTGCCACCCCCGTCCTTAGTTATTTTTTCATATCTGCGACATTATGTGGATTTTTCCCTCAGCAATAAATAGGAAATTATTGTATTTGTTCATGCAGCTCTTGAGCTTGAAGCCATTAGATGCCACTTAGTGCTATTCTCTTATCCAGCCTTCACTCCCTATGTTTTTAGTCTAATTATACTCTGAATATTTATTACTGAATAGGCAAGGAAATCAGTATCTTTTTTGCATAGAGTATTAGTGAAAAAACATCCTCCATGAAATTCCTTGTTCCCAAAAAAACACCTGTGTAATCTTTTCATAAACTTGGAGAGTATAAGTAGTCATGTTACACGTTAGATAGTGTTGGCTTTAATTCAGTCCAGGCCAACAGATAGTTTTCAGTTAAACCATCTATATTTTGTGTTCTGGTTAGTTATTCTGAAAGGGAACGATAATTACTGTCCTACTTAAATACTTACCAAGTTAAATTTCCTATTTTTGAACCCTGCTGTTCTCATGAAAAGACTTAGTGTAGTAAATTGACTGTTATACATTCTCACTGGGTAGCACAGCTAACAGTAAACCTGGCTTCAAAGATTTACCACGTCCCATACTTACTTGAATCATCCATGCATTAGTGAGAACTTTTTAGACTGGTAGCTCTTATTACCTCTTGTACAGCTACAGTAGGGGTTGTCAGTATTTCCATTGTGAACGTATCTTTGTGCACTGTAATACATTGGAACCATGACATAAGAACCCGAACTCTGAATTTTCTTGCTATTTTAAATTTGTCAACTGTGACTCTGTTAACGTGGTTTGTACTTAAGGAATCATTATATATAATTTCTGCACAGAACCTCCCTCAATGAGCCTCTGTGTATCCAGCTCCCTCTCCCCCCGCCAGAATCCTTAATGAGTTGCCTGCACCCAGATTGCCCCCCACAAAACCCTCTCACTCCACACTTGGATCCTCGCATACGAAGCCCTTCCATACTTGGATCCTGCTGAGCTGAGTCTGCCTGCCCACACCTGCTGTACCTGGCATGGAGGGGCAGGGCCCTGGGGTGTTTCAGGGGCAGGCTTTGCCCTTGCACTTTCTTAGGGTTGGATGCAGCCTCACTGCAGAGTCTGTGTCCGGGGTGGGGTGTGTGTGGGGGTGTTATATGGTGGTCTTCCATCTTCATGCAACCGGTGGCTTGTGCTCCCCACTACTATACTGGAGCCTTCACATTTATTTATCAACAAAATTTGCAGAATTTTAAAATATTGTGTGCAGAATTTTTATTTGCTTAGCGCAGAATTCTCTCAGGAGTAGTGTGGCTGTAAAAACATAATTGTGTGTAAATGTCGATATGTTTCATGTCAGTTTTCTTCTGGGACTGCAAGTGTCACAATTCATGCAATCCTAGGATATTGAAGTGTGTGTGGTCCAATCAAATATCACTAATTCTTTAATTTTAAAATAGCTGACTGATCTGAAAATATTACTTACATTACAAAACATTTTTATTGAAACTTTCCCTTTCTCTAGAAAAACTTCAGTGGTAAGCAATGTCAAAGGATATGGAAGTCGGTGGAAAAACGTTATTTAAAATCTACATGAAGACTTTTAAAAAGTCATAGTGAGCCTGACCAGAACACCATTAGCTCCCTAACTAAAGTGCTCCATTTGGAACTGATCAGGGTGTTGTGGTTGAATGCCAGTTTAAATTTACTGTACTTTGATGTGAGAGTGAGTCAGATAACATATGAGTTCAGCTGGTCAAGATGTGGGCTAAATTAATCTTTACCAAAAATAACAAAAGGATTTATGTCTTCCTGGGAAGAATTCAGATTTTACATATAACCAAAAATGGGTAACAGCAATCCTTACTTGGGAAAACATCAATGTTTCTTGGGTTAAACTTTCCACTGCCAGCAGCAGGTTGAAGTCAGCAGAATGCCCAGCCCTCTGGAACATCTCTCTCCAGCAATCCACCAGAGTCTGAGTTTAATGAGCTTCAGAAACAGTGCATGATTAGCTCTTCGATCAAGCCTTTGAAAAATCCTAGTTAGGGCATTGGGATTTGTGTGTGTGTGTCTGAGCTAAGGGTTTCATTCCTAGCCTTTTAATCTGAAAGCTTTGTGTTTCACTGTTTTACAATTGTTCTTATGGGTGTAAGACACGTGCATGCTTGGCTGTAGAAATCCAAGTAAATGTCTGAATTAAAAAAGTAAAAGCAGTGTAGTGATGTTAAAGAGGAAGACAGGACTTGTAATCATTTCTGTTCCAGCATCTCTCAAGATTTTCTCCTATAATCTGTCTTTCCCTTTTGGGGGCCCTGCTGGCGTTTTTTAAAGCAGGTTGACTTCTCTAGCACAGGTGTAAACTGTCATAGTTTGAACAAATGAGCTTTTGAAAATTGCACTCATAATTCCTTCACTTGTGCACTTAGGTGTTAGAGCCTTAAAGTGTGTGTGTGTCACACATGTGAAGGCCAAGGTTTTATGTGAACCTCACAAAGGAATAATTCTACAAAAACAGGGAGAAATTATGCAAAATCTAAAACATGTAATTCAGTTAGTCACAATGTACTAGGCTACAGGTGCGCAAACTTTGTGGCCTGAGGGCCACATCGGGTTTCTGAAATTCTATGGAGGGCCAGTTAGGGGAGGCTGTACCTCCCCAAACAGCCAGGCATGGCCGGGCCCCTGACGCCCCCCCTGCACTTCTGCCCCATCCAACCCCTCCCTGTTTCCCTGATGGCCCCCCACCCTGGGACTCCTGCCTCATCCACATACTCCTGTCCCCTGACCGGCCCCAGAACCCCCACCCCAGGCTGCCCCCTGCTGCCCCATCCAACCCCTTCTCTCATTCCTGACTGCCCCCACCCTGGGACCCCTACCCCATCCAACCACCCCTTCTCCCTGACTGCCCCCAGAACACCTGCCCCTGACTGCCCCCCGCTGCCCCATCCAACCCCCCTCCTTCCTGACTGCCCCCCAGGATTCCTGCACCCATTCAGCCTCCCCCGTTCCCTGCCCTCTGACTGCCCTAAACAATATCCACACCCCTGCCCCCTTACCACCCCGAACTCCCCTACCCTCAATCCAACGCTCCCTGCCCCCTTACCGCGCTGCCTGGAGCACCAGGTCAGGCCGCGGCTCGGCAGCTGCACTGCCCAACTGCCCAGAGCATTGCACCAGCAGCATGGCATGCTGAGGTTGTGGGGACCGGGGAACAGCAGGGGGAAGGGCTGGGACCTAGCCGGCCAGGCAGGAGGGTCCTGCAGACCAGATGTGGCTTGCAGGCCATAGTTTGCCTACCTCTGTACTAGGCTAATAGTTGGGTAGATGAGATGTTTTTTAAAAATTGCTTTCCTCCTCATGGTCCTTCCTGGAATCACTATATGATTGAACCTTCCAGGAAATTGTAAACTCTGATGTTAGTTATCGTGAATAATGACTAGTTTCTTTTGTTACAC
Organism: Chelonoidis abingdonii; assembly: GCF_003597395.2. NCBI lineage: Eukaryota > Metazoa > Chordata > Testudines > Testudinidae > Chelonoidis > Chelonoidis abingdonii. Next base: position 37,285,351 of record NC_133787.1, on the reverse strand, counting down.
TAAGATTACATTTTCCTCTCTTGTAATTTATGAAAGGATAGAACCTATGTTAAATTAGAATCCTACAGACTGGGATTTCTTGTTAATTCAAAATGTGGCAGTTGAATTTCAGGGAATGCATTTGTTAATATGAGTACTTTTTGTTGTAACCTATTTAAACACGCATGTTTTTCGCCTTTCATTTACTTAAGCCCTACTGCTAATGTGACCATTTTCCATATCTGCTTCTCATTTTTTAGAAAATGTGAGAGACTAATTGACTTGCTTTAGGTGGCAAGTTCATCACATTACACTACCAACAATAGGTGTTTCTCTACATTGTAGCACAAATGTGCGTATTGTTGTGGACAGCAACTGAAGTAGTTTAAATGTTCTGTTTTTCATATGATTTATGTTTGTTTTTCTAGCTCTTGAGTCATAGTGAAAATATGTTCCTTATGCTAAGTGCAGATTAAAGGGTACATATTATGCTGTAAAGTTGTTTTTTGATGATGTAGCCTACTTTTTTTTCACAATGAGTAATTTTTCATCAAAATATAGTCTTCAGGTCTTGATGGCAAGCTCCCAGATTGCAAAGCCAACTGAGTCATTTTCTTACATAGTTTTTTGTCCTGAGAGGTGAAGTTGGTTTCTTAACTGTTGCAGTAATATTTAAGATATATGACACAACATAAAAGTGATTGTCCTTTCCTTGACATAGTAACCCGGGTTTGCTCTTAAAATTAACAAAAGAAGAGTTTGTAAACTTGTTTAAAATGAACTGTTGCATAAGCATAACACTTTAAAAAAAGAATCATGTATCACTGTGTGGATTATGAAGGCTAATTTAGATTTACAAATAACTGACTAAAAAATTCCTCCACCAAATTGTTACTTGTAATATACAGTATACTGAAAAATGTAGAACTGTTTTAGAATAGAATAGTAATGCTCTTGATAGGTCTTAACTCAATTTGAAACACTATTCACTTAGTGGAGGAAAATGGAATGTTCCAGAGTTACATCAGCTTTATTTTTATTTTTTTCCAGGTCGCTCCAAGATCTGAGACCCCTATAAACAGTGTCAGTAACAGTTTGGAAAATGCACTACATACGTCAGCACATTCCATTGAGGAGTCGTTACCCAAGAGATCTTCAGGAAAACACTCCAAAGGTGGGTCCCAACTTGTTTTGCATAATTCACATCATATATCTCTGATTGCTTTAAGGAAGTATTTTATAATCCTGACCCAAAATTGTAACTGTGTTTCTTTGCTAACTTGTTGAATTTAGCAAGGATAGCACACTGAATGTAGAATGGTCATTGGAGAAAGTCATCATAGTTAAATTTATATAGTAAGAGTCACATTCTGCTGGGCAGTTAGCAAGAATGTTGCTTACAACTTAACCCCCTTTTAACTCTTTGGTCAAATGATGTCTTCCCGAAAACAAAATGTCTTCTGATTTGGTTACGTGGTTGGTAGTCCATATATCTTGTCTTTGTATAAGTAGTTAACTGACATATTTTAGTATAACAAAATGTTTGCTACGGTCAGTGTTGCTGTTCTTAGAGACAAGACAATGGGTAGAAGAGCAGCTGTGTTTTTTGGTGTTCTGCTCTCAGTATGGAGGGTAGGAGAATCAGTCGACCCTTAGCACCCTCCTTCCCCCAGCTATACAACCCCTATTGTTCTGCTCATTTGCTAACTCTGAAAACAGAATGTTCATCCAAAATCACTAGGAGTTCAATTTAATGCTGCATTGCCAGTAGGTAATAATAAGTGTACAGAGCTTTCAGTGTCCAATATCTGTGTGTAAGTGTACCTTTCATGTTGATATCGGTTATTTAAAAAAATGTTTGAGAATGTTGGTGGTGGATGGGGAGCTAGCAGAGATTGTGCTCACACTTTTGACATTTGTACTTGTAACAAACTGATACATCATCATGGGTGTAGTCACCCTCATGGGGCGGGGGGCTGTGGTAAACGTCTGTCCCAGATCTGGACTTTAGCGTACAAAATCTGAGCATTTACTGTGAACCTTCCCCAAGCTTATACCCAGCTTGGGTCTATCTCGCTGCCACCAACTAGGACTATTGGGGTTCCTAGTTACCCCCGAGTCACCCCAACCTTTCCCTGGG